>NC_092124.1:3331096-3631096 GCF_045679555.1 Salvelinus alpinus | reverse complement strand
TTGGGCGGAGTACAAACGACCTTTATGCAAATGTTATCATCAATGACAAAATCTATGACTCAGAGCATACGTATCGGTGAATCGTTGTGACATATGAAATAGAGTGAGAGTGTAATCAATGTGTATTAACTACGTACAAAGTGTCACATTATAATGTGACGTGGAGTGATATTCAGGTCCAGACTGGTAAAGAATCGTATTTGACGTGTCAAATAGTGATATTTGACGCCTCAAATGGTGTTATTTGACGTGTATCTATTTGACACTGAAAAGCCTATGTCAGGCCGGCAAATTGACCTCCCTAGCGTTCTCATCTGAAAGAACGGCCTCTTTACAAAATCATCATGCCGTTCATTGATTTAGAAAGCAATTTACCTGAGAGTACGTTTTCTGAGGATTCCTTGAAAAAGCTGTGCTCCAAAACAGCCGCTGTTCTAGGGAAACCCGAAGAGAGAATGATGTTGGTGGTGAAACCTGGACTGCCAATGCTCATGGGTGGAACTTGGGCTCCTTGAGTGATACTGTCCGTGTCCGCCATCGGTGTCACTGACACTGCCGAGAAGAACAAGGAACACAGTGCCAATATCTTCCCGTTCCTTACAGGAGAACTTGGACTTACTGAAGACCGGGTCGTGATCAGGTTCTACCCACTGGAGCCACATCAGGTTGGAAAGAAAGGAACTGTTATGAGTTACCTGGAGGAGGAACTTTCTGCGCCAGAATGACTTCACACATCTGTTCCACAACAGTTTTACCATCGGAGAGAACAAACCCTGGCAGTGGATTTCCACCACTCAATTGGACATGACATATCATATGACAAAGACCTGTATTGAATTTTATCACTATGGTATTTGACTCCATGAATCTATGCCCTGGAAACTCATTAATTTATATTACATCTGCGATTAGTAAACCAGAACCACACATTTGACAAGCTAGATGATATAAGAATATATTCATGTTTGATTAGAGGAAATGTAAACCAATTGACCTTTATTCAAAGCTATTGCTATGTCATTTCACCTATTCATTTCATATCTCAACCATCTGATGTGGTTGCGAATTTTTTTTCTGCTCTGTTTTGTTAGTAAGAACCACAATGACTAGCATAGATGATAGACTAGTATTAATAACAGTCAATCTTTAAGTACGTACTGTGCAATGGAATTCAGGTAAATGTCAATGTACGGCAGCTGTGAAACACCATCCTATGCATTTGTTGAGAGTATAGAAGTAGATAAGGACATAACATGGTGTTGCATTGGACTAACATGCACTCTGTATTTGTGAAGGACTGTGCTTAGTAAATTGACATATAATGTATTCCTTTTGAATTTTAGTCCTTTTACTATATAAGTATCAAGTAAATGTTGTGAAGGCTTTGCTGTACAATTAGTCATACTAGAAATAAAAGTACTTCAATTCTAAAAATATATTTCTTTTAAAAGACTGTCAGCCCATAAAGTACATGGGCAATGTCTCCACCTAGTGGAATGTTTTGGAAATGCACAAATTAGCCCCACATCTAGAAACGTTCACCAGACAGACAGCCTTGAAAATGATATTCCAATCAAATCCAGTCAAACTTTTGTTCTGTATTTATTATTGACTATTGCATAATTACAGCTTGGCGGTCTGTAAAACTGATAAATACAAGAAACGGACCTTCTGAATACAACGAATTAGTGTAAACACAAGAACGCAATTTAGGCGTGGTCTTCAGGGGCATGTGTATTCAAAATTCTCGTTTAGCCACCTAATGAAACGTAGTTTATGCCCAGCAATATTTAGCAGGTAAAAAAAAAAAAAGCATCGCCCGAACAGGGACTTGAACCCTGGACCCTCAGATTAAAAGTCTGATGCTCTACCGACTGAGCTATCCGGGCTCTGGCTTCAGCAGGTCAAGTATGGTATTTCAACAAATTTCTAAGACTCTGTTCCAACCTAATTTTCAAATTTCTAGTTGCGACAACCAATCATATCGCCGTCTGCAACCAAGACGTAACCAACAATTGTACTCGCCAACCAATCTGAGACGCCAGTGCAGCCAAGAGGTAACCGAGAATTGACCAATGAGGATAGAGCTATGGCGGGACCTTTAAACTCTAGAAGAGGACCATGGAAAAATATATTTCCTGGTAATTTTGTTTTGAATTATCTTTATTTTCTGAAGTAACGTTAGCTACAATGTTTTGTTGTCTGCTGTTGTCATTGATCACCATCATCGATCGGAATATCTAGCAGGTAAGATCAGTGCATTAGGCTACAGTAATATGCTAGCACGGTTCGGTTAATAATATTTAGTGTAGCTACAGTAACGCTATCTAACGCGTTAGTAAACTGGTGTTTTGACACTGAACAGGTTATCAAAGTAACGTTTTTGTCTTTGGGTGAGCTGATAGGTTACATGACAAGGGCTATGTTGAGAGGTAGCCTGCAAGTAAGCATTCCATTGCACTGTTTACACCCCGCTGTATTCTGTATATATGATTAATACAATTGGATTTGATTTGTGGCAGTAAGGATGCTTGCCATTTCAGGAGACAGTTCTAAAAGAGAGTACACCAGGGCTATATCTCAGGGCTATATCTCTGGATACATTTGGCCAGGAGGGCTGTACTGGCCCGAGTTGGCAACCCAGCAACAAGACAGTTCAGCCTTTAGAGGAAGCAGACCTTCAAGTAGGTTGTTAAAAATGCTCTGTGGTATGCTGGGTAATTGGTGGCATTGATGAAGAGTGATGCAAAAAACATGCTGCCAATCAGATGACTTTGTAAGGAGTCCCACCATCCAGCATCCAGTCCACACCTCTAACCGCATCAGTCCTCCGCTCCTCTACGGACTACTCCACCACCAGCTGGTTCTCTGTCCGTGGCCTTGACACCTGTGCCCTGCTGGACCTCTGTTCATGATCTCCACATCTGTGCCCGGCTGGACCTCTGTTCATGATATCCACACCTGTGCCCGGCTGAAGTCAGCCCTGTCCTCTGCTCCTTATGGGCTTGGCATTCTGATGGAGCCAGCGATCAGTCGCTCTCCGTTTTCAGTTAATTATTTATAATTGTAATTATTTGTGTTCAATTGTTTGTCCTTCTGTGGTGTTTATTTAACTGTATATACAGCATCATTTGTCATTGATGTATTACTCATAAGTATTCTCCCCTGTCGTTCTCACGTCTTCCTCCAATTCTGTGTCTTCAATTACTTCCTTTATTTACTTTTTTTTTTTTACCAACATTACGTTTTCGATGTGAACTTGATATTAAATGTATAAATTAAGCTATTTCTCTCATTTGAGATAAGCCTAAACACCCCAGGAATCTTGTTTAACACATTTAGGCTACCCTTCTATAAATTCGAATCCTGAAGAGGGTGAGCGGTTTGACAAAAAGAGACAGGTTTTCATAATAAAAAGTTACGGATGACGATGACAGATTTACAGGCTGAGAGGAACGAGGATTGTCGGATGAAGCCTGATACTTTTCTACTCTCAGATTGTCACAGTAAGGAAAAGAAAGCATTTAAAACGATTCAAGGCTAAATACAGCAGCCGTGTTGGGATTCGATACAGGGTCGGCATCGACGAGTATGTTGGTTCCTGGTAGAAAATGCCCCCATTCTTTAATTCCTGGTGTCGCAACCTCGACTGATGAGCTATATCCTTCGGATTGGTTGGCGAGTGCAAATCTTGGTTACTTGTTGGTTGCAGTGATATCATAGCTAGGTTGTCGCAACCAGAAATGTCCTCGACTAACTGGGGGATGCTCATAAAGCTACAATGCCAGTTAGCACAATATATTCGCTTGTTTCACTAAAAAGCATGTGATTCTTGCTCTATTGACAATGCGAAAGAGCGGTCCCTTTATGTTCAATTCACTGCACAACGCGTCCGTGGCAAGAAAACGATAAACTAAAGCGGTTTCACATCTCAGCCAGCAGCAAATGTTTTGAACTCAATGCATACTACAGCAATATTATTAGGGCTAATGTATATTATACGTTGTTTACTTACAATGTACACGACATCTATACTTATCTTCCTTCACATATGACGTGACCATTGTGACGTATTTAGTAACCTGTGTACACAGAAAAGCTAGATCAAATGCGTTATGATTACGCAAGGTTTTACGGGACGCCGCAACGTTATATTGGCTAGTGCGTAACCTATCAACAGGTGGCTCCGTGGCGCAATGGATAGCGCATTGGACTTCTAGTCAAGCACTTGAGGAGTGATTCAAAGGTTGTGGGTTCGAGTCCCACCGGAGTCGCATCTTTTGCGCAATCCAGTAATGGGATGCAGTATAACTTCAAACATAAAACCACGCTATTTTTCGTAATAAGCAACCGGTCTTTATACTCCTCAGGGCATATCAAACACAATTTTCATGTCTATGCGTTTCTCACGTCAAGTTGTTTACTTGATCGAACAATTTTTAATGGCAGATATCTAAATAACATTACAATAATAGTTATTTCAGTCCATTATAATCCAGATAACAAATTACTTTGAAGGGTTTAAATGTGTTTGTCACGTCAATATCCAAGGTAGGCCTATTTCAATTCATGGGAATTAATGACAAACACTACTGGGGACATTTTTCCTTTGAGTACACTGCTTTAAACCTCCGTGACAGGAGAGCACCACCCGGTAAGGTGGACTCATAGTTTTAAGGAAAGGGTTAAACTAATGTAGCTAGAATGCTATAGTAGTGCGTTATCAACAGTGCAAGCTAACATAACATTATAAACAGTATAAACCCATACATAGGCAAGCATAAGTTAGAACGTTAGCATTCCTGTTAGCATGCGGCTAATTACACTAGCATGCTAATATAAACTAGGCTATGGGGGCCGCCATCTTGGAATGGTCACATGACAATAATAACCACTGGAAGCGATCATTTTAGGCCTATAGGTTTCAATGGCAAGCAGTAGTCATTCAAAAAGTGTACAAAGCAGGTGATGTAACATGGCATATTACATACAGGTGAAATACTAACCAAGTTATACTGGATAACAGTTAGGTATAGTTGGCTAGTGACAATGTAATAAAGGGATTGTTACATAGTGAAAAGGAATACACAATATGTAGGCCTTTACAACATTAAATAATAGTCACTCTGGCTCCACAAAGTCCACTTACATGGGCAAACAGGTGAAAGTCCTTGGATCAAATCAAAGTTTATTTGTCACGTGCGCCGAATACAACAGGTACAACCTTACAGTGAAATGCTTACTTACAGGCTCTAACCAATAGTGCAAAAAAAGGTGTTCGGTGAACAATAGGTAAGTAAAGAAATAAAACAACAGTAAAAAGACAGGCTATATACAGTAGCGAGGCTATAAAAGTGAGCGAGGCTACATACAGACACCGGTTAGTCAGGCTGATTGAGGTAGTATTTACAGGTAGATATGGTTAAAGTGAACAGAAATCCTGAGGTGAAGGACAGCACAGAGATACAGCATCTACTCTCTCTGTGTAGCTGGTGGAGACAGGTCAAAGTAGCCTAAACGGGTCTTAACCAGGTAATTGCCCGCAGCTGATTGGCTAAATATGTCTGGTGATTAGAATAATAGTTGCCCAGCAACATGTCAACCAATCAGAGGTCAGTTGGCCAAGGTCAGGGAGATGAGTTCAATAGCTAGACATCTTGGCGCCAGAAATGTCTATGTTTTAGTGGAGCCCCACTCCTGTGCTGTGAGAAACTATTATGTGTATGAGGCGCATGTGGAGGACTTTGTTTAGCGTCATGTCATTTTATCAATGCTATATAGAATCCATCCTATCTTTTTAATATTTTGAGGTGGTTTGGTGCTCTATGGAACACTAGTCAGATTGATAAGGGTAATACAAATCTGTGGGAACATGGAGAAAGTCAGGTACCCCTCAATGACATCTATACAGAACAAGTGATGAAGAAGGTGGAACAAATAGCCTTGGACACACACTCCCGCATTGTGGCCCTTTGTCCCGCTTACCACAACCAAGTAATCATGTCCCGCATTTAATCAACAAATTCGAACGCATTTATTTCCACCTGTCTCTTGGAATCACGTTTCGCTTATGACAAGATATATATCATAAGGGTGTGGTAGGCCTACTGGTGATATTAAACACTTATCCAATCATTGTTGGGATCTGATATTCGGCGCAATGCAAAACTAGAGGTTGGCCAATGTCATCGGCCTATCGTCAACCAATGACATTTCTCAAATCCTTTCAGGTTAAATTCCAGCTACATTTAGAGGACAGTTGGGACCAACAAGGCCTACTTTGAAATTAGGTATGCCTAACTTCGTGTTTGAGTTTATTGAAAATGTTCTTGAGAGAATATGTGTGGGCATAGTGTAACGGGTGTCATAATCTTCCTCCTCCTCGGACGAGGAGAAGCGAGACGGATCGGACCAATACGCAGAGTGGTTAGTGTTCATGATGATTTATTATAACGAAACTGAAACTGACTTACAAAACAAATAAACGATGTGCAGAAACCTATACAGTACCGTGTGGTGAAAACACAAACACGGAAACAAACACCCACAAAACACACGTGAAACCCAGGCTGCCTAAGTATGATTCTCAATCAGGGACAACGATTGACAGCTGCCTCTGATTGAGAATCATACCAGGCCGGACACAAAAATCCCAACATAGAAAATCACACATAGACAAACCCACCCAACTCACGCCCTGACCAACTAAATAAATACAAGACAAAAGAAAACAGGTCAGGAACGTGACACATAGGCAGACGCTGCAATTGGAGGATGCATTTTATGCATATTACACACTGAACAAAAATATAAACGCAACATGTAAAGTGTTGGTCCCATGTTTCATGAGCTGAAATAAAAGATCCCAGAAATATTCCATACACACAAAAAGCTTATTTCTCTCAAATGTTGTGCACACATTTGTTTACATCCCTGTTAGTGAGTATTTCTGCTTTTCCAAGATAACCCATCCACCTGACAGGTATGGCATATCAAGAAGCTGATTAAACAGCATCATTACACAGGTGCACCTTGTGCTGGGGACAGTAAAAGGCCACTCTAAAATGTGCAGTTTTGTCACACAACACCAGAGTGCAATTGGGATGCTGACTGCAGGAATGTCCACCAGACCTGTTGCCAGAGAATTGAATGTTAATATCTCTACCATAAGCCGCCGCCAACATTGTTTTAGAGAATATGGCAGTAGGTCCAACCGGCCTCACAACCGCAGACCATATGTAACTATGCCAGCCCAGGACCTCCACATCCGGCTTCTTCACTTCCGGGATGGTCTGAGACCAGCCACCCGGACAGCTGATGAAACTGTGGGTTTGCACAACCGAAGAATTTATGCACAAACTGTAAGAAACCATCTCAGGGAAGGTCATGAGCGTGCTCATCGTCCTCACCAGGGTCTTGACCTGACTGGATTTCAGCTTCGTAACCTACTTCAGTGGGCAAATACTCACCTTCGATGGCCACTGGCACGCTGGAGAAGTGTGCTCTTCAGGAATGAATCGCGGTTTCAACTGTACCAGGCAGATGGCAGACAGCGTGTTTGGCGTTGTGTGGGCGAGCGGTTTACTGATATCAATGTTGTGAACAGAGTACCCCATGGTGGTGGGGGGGGGGGGGGGGGGGGGTTGGGGGGGTTATGGTGTGGGCAGGCATAAGCTACGGACAATGAACGCAATTGCATTTTTATCGATGGTAATTTGAGTGCACAGAGATACCGTGACGAAATCCTGTGGCCCATTACTGTGCCATTCATCCGCTGCCATCACTTCATGTTTCAGCATGATAATGCACGACCCCACGTCATAAGGATCTTTACGCAATTCCTGGAAGCTGAAAACATCTCAGTTCTTCCATGGCCTGCATACTCACTAAACATGTCACCACCCATTGAGCATGTTTGGGATGCTCTGGATTGACTTGTACGACAGCGTGTTCCAGTTCCCCCCGATATCTAGCAATTTCGCACAGCCATTGAAGAGGAGTGGGACAACATTCCACAGGCCACAATCAACAGCCTGATCAACTCTATGCGAAGGAGATGTGTTGTGCTGCATGAGGCAAATGGTGGTCACACCAGATACGGAATGGTTTTCTGATCCACGGCCCTACCTTTGTTTTTAAGGGATCTGTGACCAACAGATGCATATCTGTATTTCCAGTCATGTGAAATCCATAGATTAGGGCTTAATGAATTCATTTCAATTGACTGATTTCCTTATATGAACAGTAAGTCAGTAAAATCTTTGAAATTGTTGCATGATGCATTTTATATACTTTTTTCAGTGTATAATGAGATTCAGTAGGCTACATCTGTCTGTGCTGCTGTCACATCTGCTCCTGCCACGCCCTCTAGTGCTCATCCGGTGTCTCCTTGACCTGCTGCCACTCCCACAGTGCTCTCTCCCTCCCTCTCTCTGTGTGTGTGTGTGTGTGTGATTGTTTGGGCGGAGACAGGTGTGCTGGAGTCAGAGCAGATCCCCACCAGTCCTGCCACTTCCACACTGCCAGATCGTAATCTCTTCCCAGTCAGTCCATGTTTCTAGCCGTTTGTTCCTGTTGTGCCTGTTTTCCCTTGCCTGATGCTGTTTTCCTCTCCGCTACAGTTCTGCCCGCTCTGACTGGTCCCTGTCTCCAGTCCGACTTCTCGTCAGTCGTGCTACTCTGTCCTGGATTCCCCACTCTACGCTCCCTTGGATTCCCCTCCGGACCTGCTTACCCTGTCCCCATACCTCTCGCTCCAGCCTCTGCCTCCGCACCTGGTTTCCAGCAAACCGCCCGAGCATCCCCTGGCCTGCACTCAATCTTCCCCCCGTGTTTCAATAAATAACTTGGTTACCTCATCCCAGTCTCCTTGTCTAAGTCTGCTGTTGGGTTCACCTGTTCCACTCCGCGTGACAGCTGCCTCCTCAAAAAATGTAATGTAGGCGAGACTGCGAATGTCCTGCAAAATCATCCTGTTGTCCTGCGTTTGAATATTTTAAACGTGGTCACCCTAGGCTCTTTACACAGACAAAGAGACAACAATTACAATTGGACAATATATCTAATAACAGGGCTGAGCTTGCTTTATGCAGGGTTGCATCATGTATGCTTTTGCATCTGTGATTCAAAAGTTATTCATACAGTATGTCATCACTTTTATGTTGATTCATTCATTCCAGTCAATAATTTGAAGGGTAACTATAGGCTCTTATACAACCTAACATATCTCTCTGTTTCATTCTCTGACACTATCTTGGTTTTCTCTCTCTCTCTCTCTCTCTTTGTCTCTCTCGCTCTCTCATATCATCAAAGTCTAGCTTAATCATATCCAATCTTGTCAATCATGTATTTATTTTAAATTAAATGCTTTATTTCAATCCTTCCCTGCCTTGTTTTCAGTGTTTTATGTATTTTAATGTTTTATGTTTTTGTATGAACAAAAAAATATATAGGATGACTATAATTCACTATATATATATAAAGTGGGTAACAGTATGTAAACATTATTAAAGTGACCAGTGTTCAATGACTCTATGGGCAGCAGTCTCTCAGGTGTAGGGTAGAGTACAGGGTGGTAGCCGGCTAGTGACAGTGTCTAAGGTTCAGGGCAGGGTACCGGGCGGAGGCTAGCTAGTGTTTCATGTTTAACAGTCTGATGGCCTGTAGATAGAAGCTGTTTCTCAGTCTCTTGGTCTCAGCTTTGATGCACGTGTACTGTCTCCACTTCCTAGATCAGTGGTTCCCAACCAAGGGTACTGGGCCTATCCACAGGGGGTACTTGAAGACTCATGAGCTTAGTGGTAAAATGCACATGAGGGGGTACTTCAGGGGTACTCTGGTTAGAACAAAATTCAGTTGGTGGTACAGTAACCGGAAAAAGTTGGGGACCACCGTTCTAGATCCTAGCCGGGTGAACAGGCTGTGGTAGGTAGTAGAGAGAACATTTACATGTAATAATTTAGCTACAACAACTACATTAAAATAACTTCCACCGACGAGGATGGGATTCAAACCCAAGTGTACAGAGCGCAATGGATTAGCAGTCCATCGCCTTAACCACTCGGCCACCTCGTCATGTCAGGTGTTTGTTAGGTTGGTTTTTGTTGGGGGTTTTTTTTGCTCCAAGGGGTAAAAGTTCACTTAAAATTAGGTACATGTTGAGGGTTTGATCGAGACTTTTAGAAATAATTTAGCCACACATTCACATTTTAACAGTTAAACCAATATTTTTATATATATTTTTTCTTTTAAGTACTTTTTTATTAGGGGGTAGATCAGCTTTAATATTGCAGATAGATTACTTGTAAACAAACTATAGTTTTGGATAAGTTGGTTAGGACATCTACTTTGTGCATGACACAAGTAATTTTTTCAACAGTTGTTTACAGACAGATTATTTCACTTATAATTCACTGTATCACAATTCCTGTGGGTCAGAAGTTTACATACACTAAGTTGACTGTGCCTTTAAACAGCTTGGAAAATTCCAGAAAATGATGTCATGGCTTTAGAAGCTTCTGATAGGCTAATTGACATCATTTGAGTCAACTGGAGGTGTACCTGTGGATGTATTTCAAAGCCTACCTTCAAACTCAGTGCATCTTTGCTTGACATCATGGAAAAATCTAAAGAAATCAGCCAAGACCTCAGAAAAATAATTGTAGACCTCCACAAGTCTGGTTCATCCTTGGGAGCAATTTCCAAACGCCTGAAGGTACCACGTTCATCTGTACAAACAATAGCATGCAAGTATAAACACCATGGGACCACGCAGCCGTCATACCGCTCAGGAAGGAGACGCGTTCTGTCTCCTAGAGATGAACGTACTTTGGTGCCAAAAGTGCAAATCAATCCCAGAACAACAGCAAAGGACCTTGTGAAGATGCTGGAGGAAACAGGTACAAAAGTATCTATATCCACAGTAAAACGAGTCCTATATTGACATAACCTGAAAGGCTGCTCAGCAAGGAAGAAGCCACTGCTCCAAAACCGCCATAAAAAAGCCAGACTATGGTTTGCAACTGCACATGGGGACGAAGATCGTACTTTTTGGGGAAATGTCCTCTGGTCTGATGAATCAACAATAGAACTGTTTGGCCATAATGACCATCGTTATATTTGGAGGAAAAAGGGGGGCGCTTGCAAGCTGAAGAACACCATGCCAACCGTGAAGCACGGGGGTGGCAGCATCATGTTGTGCGGGTGCTTTGCTGCAGGAGGGACTGGTGCACTTCACAAAATAGATGGCTTCATGAGGAACGAAAATTATGTGGATATATTGAAGCAACATCTCAAGACATCAGTCAGGAAATTGAATCTTGGTCGCAAATGGGTCTTCCAAATGGACAATGACCCCGAGCATACTTCCAAAGTTGTGGCAAAATGGCTAAAGGACAACAAAGTCAAGGTATTGGAGTGGCCATCACAAAGCCCTGACCTCAATCATATAGAAAATTTGTGGGCAGAACTGAAAAAGCGTGTGCGAGCAAGGAGGCCTAGAAACCTGACTCAGTTGCACCGGATCTGTCAGGAAGAATGGGCCAAAATTCACCCAATTTTTTGTGGGAAGCTTGTAGAAGGCTACCCGAAACATTTGACCCAAGTTAAACAATGTCAAGGCAATGCTACCAAATACTAATTGAGTGTATGTAAACTTCTGACCCACTGGGAATGTGATAAAAGAAATAAAGGCTGAAATAAATCATTCTCTACTATTATTCTGACATTTCACATTCTTAAAATAAAGTGGTGATCCTAACTTGACCTAAGACAGGGAATTTTTACTAGGATTAAATGTCGGGAATTGTGAAAAACTGAGTTTAAATGTATTTGGCTAAGATGTATGTAAACTTCCGACTTCAACTGTACCTACACACATAAACATATATATATATATATATATATACACATCTTTTTTTAAAATATATATGTCCTTTATTACCCTCCAACCCTACCACCCCACACCCAATTGGAGCAAACTAGTGATCAACAACGCTTAGGCCTGTATTTCCCAGCTTATACATACTATATACATTAGTATGTATATAGTATGTTAAACCAGTTAAACCAATGTTAACATTTTAACCCAGACCTTTTCTGGACCACATGGGCAAAGTATAGGGGATTTCCTTATCCCTTTATCCCACATTAACTGGATGTCGAGTCTCTCTCTCTCTCTCTCACTCTCACATCAACACCATTAACCCTAGACCCACTCCAATTTGCATACCACCCAAACAGATCCACAGATGATGCAATCTCTATTGCACTCCACACTGCCCTTTCCCACCTGGACAAAAGGAACACTTATGTAAGAATGCTATTCATTGACTACAGCTCAGAGTTCAACACCATAGTGCCCTCAAAGCTCATCACTAAGCTAAGGATCCTTGGACTAAACACCTCCCTCTGCAACTGGATCCTGGACTTCCTGACGGGCCGCCCCCATGTGGTGAGGGTAGGTAGCAACACATCTGCCACGCTGATCCTAAGCACTGGAGCTCCCCAGGGGTGCGTACTCAGTTCCCTCCTGTACTCCCTGTTCACCCACGACTGCATGGCCAGGCATGACTCCAACACCATCATTAAGTTTGCAGACGACACAACAATCACCGACAACGACGAGACAGCCTATAGGGAGGAAGGGTCCTGAGATCCTCAAAAGGTTCTACCGCTGCACCATCGAGAGCATCCTGACTGGTTGCATCCCTGCCTGGTACGGCAATTGCTCGGCCTCTGACCGCAAGGCACTACAGAGGGTAGTGCGTACGGCCCAGTACATCACTGGGGCTAAGCTGCCTGTCATCCAGGACCTCTACACCAGGCGGTGACAGAGGAAGGCCCTAAAAATTGTCAAAGACTCGAGCCACCCCGGTCATAGACTGCTCTCTACTACCGCATGGCAAGCATTACCGGAGTGCCAAGTCTAGGACAAAAAGGCTTCTCAACAGTTTTTACCCCCAAGCCATAAGACTCCTGAACAGGTAATCAAATGGCTATCCAGACTTTCTGCATTGTGTGCCCCCCAACCCCTCTTTTTACACTGCTGCTACTCTCTGTTTATCATATATGCATAGTCACTTTAACTATACATTCATGTACATACTATCTCAATTGGGCCGACCAACCAGTGCTCCCGCACATTGGCTAACCGGGCTATCTGCATTGTGTCCCGCCACCCACCACCCGCCAACCCCTCTTTTACACTACTGCTGCTCTCTGTTCATCATATATGCATAGACACTTTAACCATATCTACATGTACATACTACCTCAATCAGCCTGACTAACCGATGTCTGTATGTAGCCACGCTACTGTTATAGCCTCGGTACTGTATATAGCCTGTCTTTTTACTGTTGTTTTCTTTCTTTACCTACCTATTGTTCACCTAATAGCTTTTTTGCACTATTGGTTAGAGCCTGTAAGTAAGCATTTCACTGTGAGGTCTACACCTGTTGTATTCAGCGCACGTGACAAATGAACTTAGATTTGATTTGATTTGAAAAAAGCTTTCGAGTCAATTTGGCACGAGGGCCTGCTATACAATTTGAAGGATAGTGGTGTTTGGGGAAAAACATACGACGTTATAAAATACATGTACACAAACAACAAGTGTGAGGTTAAAATTGGCAAAAAACACATAGATCTCTTTCCACAGGGCCAGGGGGTGAGACAGAGATGCAGCTTAAGCCCCAGCGTCTTCAATATATATCAACGAATTGGCGAGGGCACTAGAACAGTCTGCAGCACCCGGCCTCCCCCTACTAGAATCTGAAGTCAAATGTCTACTGTTTTCTGATAATCTTGTGTTACTGTCCCTTATCAAGGAGGGCATACAGCAGCACCTAGATCTTCTGCACAGATTCTGTCAGATCTGGGCCCTGACAGTAAATCTTAATGGTGTTCCAAAAAAGGTCCAGCTCCCAGGACCATGAATACAAATTCCATCTAGACACCGTTGCCCTAGAGCATACCTCGGCCTAAACATCAGCGCCACAGGTAACTTCCACAAAGCTGTGAACGATCTGAGCAACAAGGTAAAAAGAGCCTTCTATGCCATCAAAAGGAACATAGAATTCGACATACCAATTAGGATCTGGCTAAAAATACTTAAATCAGTTATAGAACCCATTGCCCTTTATGGTTGTGAGGTCTGGGGTCCGCTCCCCAACCAAGAATTCACAAAATGGGACAAACACCAAATTGAGAATCTGCATGCAGAATTCTGCAAAAATATCCTCAGTGTACAACGAAAAACACCAAATAATAATCCAGAAAAGAGACTTCCACCTAAAAGGAAGCAATTCCCAAACCTTCCAAAAAACAGCAAACTAGAATGCTATTTGGCCCTAAACAGAGAGTACACCGTGTCAGAATACCTGACCACTGTGACTGACCCAAAATTAAGAAAATCTTATCTTATCTTATGTACACAAAATGAGGTGGAAACTGATCTGCACTTCCTAACCTCCTGCCAAATGTTTGACCATATTAGAGACACATATTTCCCTCAAATTACACAGACCCACAAAGAATTCTAAAACAAATCTCCTTTTGATAAACTCCCATATCTATTGGGTGAAATACCACAGTGTGCAATCACAGCAGCAAGATTTGTGACCTGTTGCCACAAGAAAAGGTCAACCAGTGAAGAACAAACACCATTATAAATACAACCTATATTTATGTTTATTTATTTTCCCTTTTGTACTTGAACTATTTGCACATCATTACAACACTGTAGATAGACATAATATGACATCTGAAATGTCTTTATTCTTTTGGAACCTTTGTAAGTGTAAATGTTTACAGGTAATTTCTTATTGTTTATGATCTATTTCACTTGCTTTGGCAATGTAAACATATGCTTCCCATGCCAATAAATCCCTTAAATTGAAATTGAATTGATTGGTCCTTGCAATACCGGTTCCTTGGGACGTCCCTACCGCATTGAAGTTGAAATAAAAAATGGTTCGGGTTAGGTACCGTTATGATTGGGATAACGGTAGGGGTTAATTTGAGAGTTTAAGGTAGGGACGTCCCAAGGATCTCGGATAACACTAACCCCAAATGATTGGCCAGAACAGAAAAGGACTTGCCCCTGTATTAACCACGTGATATTGAGACAGACGTTCCAAAGTTAAAAACAGACTTTGTTTATTTTCTAGGTTGCTGCGGAAAGGTCCGCGGATTATTTTTCTCTTTGCGCATCGTTTTTTTTTCCGTGCTCTTTTTTAGATTTATTCTGAAAGGAGTAGTAGATATATATTAATTTCATTAAAAAAAAGTGTCGAATTTATTTGACATTAATTTTGCTACGGCATTTCATATTTGTTGGGTATTATAGCTGACGTTATATAGCACGAGCAAGCAAGCTGCTTGAGGGTGAGGATTAACGTATTTACAATTTTTGCCATGCATGTGCAAAACATCAATGTTTGCACATTTTGTTTGTTTGTTCACGCTGTTTTGCACGTTTCTGCTATTTGTTTTCGTGACAGGCCAAACGGTGTGGATTGCTATCAAACGGTAAACAACCAGTTCAAGTGAGCGCCATGGCGACCGAAGTGGAGACATGGACCACGGTTCAAAAGCACGATGGTGAGTAATTTGAATAGCATATGCACGAATGCATGCTTATTTCAAGGAAGTAAATCGTTTGGATTGAACGACGAAAACATGTTTGCTCACTTCGCCTATTGTCTCAAAGGGTTGGGCTGCAGTTCCAGCCACACTCCACCATGTGCTCTATTGCTCGAGCACTTGTATTAGAGCGAACCAGTTGGCAATGTAGCTAGATAGATAGCAAGTTAATTCGACAGCCAACTCGAAAATTGCTGGACGACATATTTGACTATGCATTATTTTTTAATGGACCATTGTCTCGCTGGGCACATGTGAAGACGCACACTAATATTTAACCCATTCGAGACTTGTTTTGCATTAACGTACCTTCCTCTTTGGCGAAAGGCTAACGTATCTGGCTAGCCATTTAGATAGCAATATGTAATCAACATACTGTAGTATACCGTTGTTGCGCAATCAACCACTAACAGTTATACACTGTCCTGTCATCTTTCAATTACGGACATTTGCCTACACATTTAGTTGTATTAAAGGGTGTTTTCTGATTTAATGTTACTGCTTTGAAGAACACATTTCCTTTACCTCTAGTCTGGAATGTCCACAAACATTCATGCAACATTGCTTTCATTCATGGCCAATGCTATCGTGTTTTTATTCATAATCTCGGTAATTTGACTAAACGCTATATACCCCGACAAACATCTTTGTTTGCATAAACATTGCGGACGAACTGAATGTATGTTGTCAAACAACACCACGCCCCCTTACCAGACGTGCAATCCGTTGCGTGCAATACCATTTTTATTGGGCTACATGAAAAATACTGCAACGAACATCAATTAACTTTTATGCGTATTTGGTTAAATACAACGTGTGTCATATTGCCCATCATTCATAATGCCAACGTTGAATGACACGGATTCGTAAAGGAGCTCAAATCATCCTCTATCGCATTGACATGAATTTCCCCACTGAGCAAAATGGTCGCATGACGTCTTACATTGGCTGAAGACATACTGTTACATGTGGCTATGGACTTCTACATAATACATGTTTTTCTCCAGCAGAACTCGAGATTAGTAGACACATGCACAACCCTGTGTAACCGATGACTGACTACTCATGCGGAGTTGATAACCAGTGGGAATTTACCACCATACAGTTAGAGGACTCTCTAGATGGATAAAACACGTTTTGTCATGGACACTGACGTTGAGGGCTTCACCATTTTTTTAAAGTAGTCAACTGGGTGGGACTTCCTATGGGTGAAGCAAGGATCACATGATTCCATCTGGGTCATCAGGAGGGATCCGCCAATATCAAATACAATGTTATGTCACATGTGTAACAGTATAACTTTAGACCGTCCCCTCGCCCCGACACGGGCGCGAACCAGGGACCCTCTGCACACATCGACAACTGACACCCACGAAGCGTCGTTACCCATCGCTCCACAAAAGCAGCGGCCCTTGCAGAGCAAGGGGCAACACTACATATTGGTTTCAGAGCAAGTGACGTAACTGATTGAAATGCTACTAGCGCGTACCCGCTAACTAGCTAGCCATTTCACATCCGTTACACTCACCCCCCTTTCAACCTCCTCCTTTTCCGCAGCAACCAGTGATCCGGGTCAACAGCATCAATGTAACAGTATAACTTTACGTCGTCCCCTCGCCCCGACACGGGCGCGAACCAGGGACCCTCTGCACACATCAACAACAGTCGCCCACGAAGCATCGTTATCCATCGCTCCACAAAAGCCGCGGCCCTTGTAGAGCAAGGGGCAACACTACATATTGGTTTCAGAGCAAGTGACGTAACTGATTGAAATGCTACTAGCGCGTACCCGCTAACTAGCTAGCCATTTCACATCCGTTACACATGCACCAAATACAGTTGTATACCTTACAGTGAAATGCTTACTTACGAGCCCCTAACCAACAATGCAGTTAAAAAAAATATATGAATAAGAATAGATTAAACTTGTGAGCCAAATATTCCATAACTGTAGGTGGCAGTAAATCGCCATCCTTGGCTCTATACCTGGTCAAACAACACACTCTGAATGGAAGTATGCACCCTTTCAGTTTGTTTGCCAACTCGTAGTATTAGAAAAATGTACTACTTCAAAATGGAGATGGCCTCAATCGCGCTGCCTGTGTGCTCACAGATGCCATAATGGGACATATACCAAGATGATTTCTTTATCATTCTCTATGTTTACCACATACGACTGGGAAAATATACTTGAACATCCCACCAGCTGGTAGAGACTAGTGGGGAAACTAGTCGATCATCCTTGAGCTCCAAGTGGGAGGTGGAAATGTACCAGTTTGAAGTTGAAAATACCAGTTGGATGCATTCGCGTGCTTTAAATTAATTTGAGAAACACCCAATTAGCTAATGACCAACAAGCTGTGTCAACCATAAACTAAAAGTACAGCTATCAGGCTTGTTAACAAATTATAGTGTTCAAAAACCATATGAATAGATTGCTTTAAAAATAATGTTTTGAGTTGCTTTTATCAAGATAATTTCCTTAGTAGGTAACGTCAGAGGTCACCATGTGGGAGAAGTCGGAGCTCAGCGGCGCTAGACGAGTTAACCACAAGAAAGTACCAGTTGAAGGGCCGTTCAAATAGTTTTTTCCCCCAGTTGTATGTGGTAAACAGTCTGATAGATATCATCTTTATATGTCCCAATGTGGCGTCTGTGAGCGCAAGGGCAGTGCCAGTAACGCAATCTCAATTTTGAAGTAGTATAATTTCTTATCTGCTACTTCTGAGTTGGCAAAAAAACTGAAAGGGTGCGTTGCTTTTATATCTGTTCAAACAAGGTTAGCAATTTACTGCCACCTAAAGTTTTTTGGAATGTGTATAATTCATTGGCTGATGACCAGGATGGAATCATGTGATCCTTCACCCACTTTAAAATGGTGGAAGCCCTCAAGGGCAATGTCCATGTCAAATTTGGTTTCATCTATCTATCTAGAGTTTTATCTATGGTGGGAAATTCCCACTTCCCACTTGGTTACTAACGCAGCATCAAGGTCTTACAAGATTAGTGACGTGGACATGTATAGCTCGCTATATAGACCAATTGAAATACTTGACGTAATGCATGTGCTTGATGTGAAATGGATGACATTTTTGTTTATAGTATATAGATTACTATGGTTTGGAGATCAGGTTGCAATTGTCTCATTTACAGTTCCTACTTGGAAGGATTAAAATAAAATGACTACAATTCACAGTGAAAATATTTACTAATAAACATTAACTCCAACAATTGTTCAGCAGAATTAAACCCAGGGTTTCATCCTTGTGTCACGTGTGTGAAAATACTTACGTTATTGCCAAGTACATACGTTGGAATGTCCCCCCCCCAAAAAAAAGTAGTGTTGGGAAATTAGTGCTTTAAGGCCGTTTAGAATTTTTTTTTTTTCAACAATAAAATCATTATGAAATGTCAATTAAAAAAATTGGAATTACTGTGAAATAATACAATATTTCAGTTGTGTATATATTACTTACTTTTTAAAAACTTGTTATTTTTTCTTATTCCTAAAAGTAATCTAATCTCTGCTCAGGCAGTAGCAACCAAACAGCCAGACAACGTTCTCTGTGCTCCCCATACTGTACTGTCTTTAGTCCTTCTATTTGGCTAGGAATGCTGTAGAGCTGTCTGGCAATCATTTTACTAGTTCTTCAAAGTAGATTGGGCATACTTTTAGGAGTTGTCTTTTTCCCCTCTCTTGATTGTGGTGTTCTTCTCTCATGTGGTCTGTGTGTATCTAACATAGCAGATGTAAAAGTGTACCCAAATCTAACTGCCTGTAGCTCAGGACCTGAAGCAAGGATATGCATATTCTTGATACCATTTGAAAGGAAACACTTTGAAGTTTGTGGAAATGTGAAATGAATGTAAGAGAATAACACATTAGACCTGGTAAAAGATAATACAAACCCAAAAACATGTTTCCAAATTCCCATCTTTGAAATGCAAGAGAAAAGCCATAATATAATATTGCAATTTAGAATTTGGCCACTAGATGACAGCAGTGTCACCTTTATTTAGGTGACAACTTTATTTCATCTTTATTTAACTAGGCAAGTCAGTTAAGAACACATTCTTATTTTCAATGACGGCCTAGGAACGGTGGGTTAACTGACTCGTTCAGGGGCAGAACGACAGATTTTTACCTTGTCAGCTCGGGGGATTCAATCTTGCAAACTTACAGTTAACTAGTCCAACGCTCTAACCTCCTGATTACATTGCACTCCACGAGGAGCCTGCCTGTTACGCGAATGCAGTAGAAGCCAAGGTAAGTTGCTAGCTAGCATTAAACTTATCTTATAAAAAACAATCAATCAATCATAATCACTAGTTAACTACACATGGTTGATGATATTACTAGTTTATCTAGCGTGTCCTGCGTTGCATATAATCGATGCGGTGCGTATCGTTGCTCCAATGTGTACCTAACCATAAACATCAATGCCTTTCTTAAAATCAATACACAGAAGTATATATTTTTAAACCTGCATCCAGGTTAGCAGGCAATATTAACCGGGTGAAATTGTGTCACTTCTCTTGCGTTCTTTGCACGCAGTCAGTGTATATGCAACAGTTTCGGCTGCCTAATTTGCCAGAATTGTACGTAATTATGACATAACATTGAAGGTTGTGCAATGTAACAGGAATATTTAGACTTATGGATGCCACCCGTTAGATAAAATACGGAACGGTTCCGTATTTCACTGAAAGAATAAACGTCTTGTTTTCGAGATGATAGTTTCCGGATTCGACCATATAATGACCTAAGGCACGTATTTCTGTGTGTTATTATGTTATAACTAAGTCTATGATTTGATAGAGCAGTCTGTCTGAGCGATGGTAGGCAGCAGCACGCTCGTAAGCATTCATTCAAACAGCACTTTCCTGCGTTTTGCCAGAAGCTATTCGCTGTGCTTCAAGCCTATCAACTCCCGAGATTAGGCTGGTGTAACCGATGTGTTTCAAACGTCACTCGCTCTGAGACTTGGAGTAGTTATTCCCCTTGCTCTGCATGGGTAACGCTGCTTCGAGGGTGGCTGTTGTCGTTGTGTTCCTGGTTCGAGCCCAGGTAGGAGCGAGGAGAGGGATGGAAGCTATACTGTTACACTGGCAGTACTAAAGTGCCTATAAGAACATCCAATAGTCAAAGGTTAATGAAATACAAATGGTATAGAGAGAAATAGTTCTATAATAACTACAACCGAAAACTTCTTACCAGGGAATATTGAAGACTCATGTTAAAAGGAACCACCAGCTTTCATATGTTCTCATGTTCTGAGCAAGGAACTTAAACGTTAGCTTTCTTATATGGCACATATTGCACTTTTACTTCTCCAACACTTTGTTTTTTCATTATTTAAACCAAATTGAACATGTTTCATTATTTATTTGAGACTAAATTGATTTTATTGATATATTAAGTTAAAATAACTGTTCATTCAGTATTGTTGTAATTGTCATTATTACAAATACATTTAAAAAAATCTGCCTATTAATCGGTATCAGCTTTTTTTGGTCCTCCAATAAATCGGTATCGGCGTTGAAAAATCATAATCGGTCGACCTCTAGTGCAAAGGTCCAGATTGATCCAGTGAAGCGTTGCAATACTGCACAGTATTTTGTATCAAGTCCGCCCAAATGTGCCGAATTGGTCAATTGATACATTTTCAAGTACATAACTATAGAGAACATATACAAATGATCTGGTAATACAAAATGTAAGTTTACACACTCCCAGGAATGTCATGCATGATGGATCATTAGCTTATACACAACATTTCACACATCTAGATGGCCGAGCGGGGTGGGTGAGGAGCAAGAGACGGCAGGGGTTCAAACTGTAGAACCCAGTAACTACATTTTGAATATAAAAATGGATTTTATCAAACAAAACTATGCTACATTTTATCTCTGGGACCCTCAGGATGACAAATCAGAGCAAGAATACTGAATCGAACTATATATATATTTTTTGTTGTGCACTCAAAAAATAGCATGGTATTTTTTCACTGTAATAGCTACTGTAGATTAACAAGATTTTAAGCTTTCTGTCCATATGAGACATGTCTATGTCCTGGAAAGTTTGCTGTTACTTACGTCATTCTAGTCATGTTAGTGCACGTTAGCATCAACCGTCCCGGTATAGGGACACCAATCCCGTAGAGGTTTTAATGAAAACTACAACTCCCTTCAGCCCAGCGTCCCACATACAGTACCAGTCAAAAGTTTGGACAAACCTACTGATTCCATAATAATAATGAAGACATCAAAACTATATTAAATAACACATTTAGAATCATGTATTAAGCAGTGTTAAACAAATCAAAATATATTTGATATTCTTCAAAGTGCCCCCCCCCTAGATATGTGAGGCAAGGAATGTGCACTTTAATGGTTTACTCCATGCTTGAGTCATAGTTGTTTCCCATACTGGTGAATACATCTGCACATATGGGCTGTTGCTCTTTTTATATGAACTCTGTTGGCCCTAGTCTACTCGAGGAAGGCCTGTCGCGCTTGATTAAATAGCTCAGCTGCTGTGGTGGTGGTAACACTCCCTGTCAAAGACGCCTTTGTGTGTGGGTTGGAGGAGAAACCCTCCCACAAACAGAGGCCTATGTGCTTCTATTGAGTTCAACACAACTGTCAGTTTAATAATTTCACCCCTGAAATGCTGCATTGTCCACACCACTGGTGACATGTCTTGCATAGGCATACATATAGCCTAGCAGCAGCTGGAACAAATTGCATTTGAATTATTTGTTGTATACTTGTTTGTGAGTTGACATTCTGATTATACCTGCTTTGGCATGTCTTTTTAAAAGTGTGATTATCTGATACAAGTGTAGCATGTAACCCATCTTTTGAATGGAGCATCAACTTACCTATAGAGTATTTACATGATAGGCTGCAGTGTTTATTTTAGCGGCGTTGTAGGGTACTTCCTGTCCAGAACATTTTATATAGATAGTAGACCATAGGTAAATATAGGCTGATAAGTAGAGTATAATGAAGCGTGCACTACACTGAAATGTCAAGCCGGATTTGTTTATGGCCTACTGACTACACATAATGTAGTTAATTTTTTTAAAGGTCCCCTCGGCCGATTAATTTCAAATAAGGACCGAAAAACAAACCCAGCTGGGAACAGGTATATGGCCAGTACAAAATGGCACCCTATTCCCTATCACCCTATGCTATTTGGGATGCAGCTCATTGGCTCTTTTAGTGCAAACAATTATTTACTTAAAACAAGGACGTGGCAATTAAGGGAGGCCAAAAACAACACTTTTAAAATGCTTAATTCAATAATAGACCTAATGGGAAATTGTCCAATATCTTCCCAGTTAAGCTTATTCTTCCCAGTCAGCTCTGTAGCTAACTCGTCTTTCTGTCTGGCCCTTAGTGACAGTTGAACCCCCCCCCAGGACAAAACCACCAACCAACCACACCCCTCTATCTCCCTCCTTAACCCAACTGTAACAACACACCAAAAAAGTCTGATTGTCCCGGATTAAGCCCCATAGTGCTTGTTCGTGTTCAGCAGGGCACATTGTATAAAGACATGTAGCAACAGAAAACAATTTGTCTTGTAGGTCCAGGTAGTAGCACCTCCCCTTTACACCCGGTTTGGAGACAAATTCTCCACACCGAACACAGCCTTGTCAGACAGCAGTTTGGGACTGCATTTCAACATGTGAAGGCCCCCTCCCTTGCCTTGGCTTTAGGGTTGCAAAACTTTGGTAGCTTAACCAAAATGCCCAGGTTTTCTATAAATCCTGGTTGGAGGATACCTGGATTTCTTACCTATTCCTTTCTGATTCTGTTAATCTTCCAACCAGGATTTTGGGGAATTTCGAGAAAGAATTTTTAAAAAAACTACTTTGCGTCCATTACCCCACTGACGCCAATCTGTATGGCTGTGAGTGACCTTACTGAACTGCCACCTCACACCAAGCAGCCATTAGAACTGGGTAAATTCTCCCAGCTCTCTGAAAACTTTGCTCCACTGACTCCCAGGGCCGAACCTCTCTCCACTTCCAAGCCAGTGCCAGGCCTAAACAGTGTACACACACACTAGGAATGTGACAAATGAAGAACAATTTTGCTTAACATTTAAACTGGCAATTTTATACCTTTTTTCCCATTTTAAAATGCTGAGAATGTTTTTTTTATTTTTTATCCCACGTCAATTCACAATGCAGAATAATGGTTCTATTACATATGCATGACCACTAAGGCCGGGAAAGGAAGTTATCTACCTCAGTCAAATACCCTTGAATGCACTTCAGCTACTACGTGTTTGTTTGTCTGCAAGGGCACTCTACGGCTTTTTAAATGACGACACGAAACCTTCACTGGAGATGGTTTCGAAGCGCCACTGAACGGGCATTTTACTTGTCTGTAAAGGAATGTCGCTTCTGAAGCGGGACGAACACGTCCATCACTGGGCGACCAGAACTGTCAATCAAATAATCTTGAGCTGCCTGCGGGCAGCTAGACTGCTGCCTGCTCGCCGACCACTATTTCCTAAAAAAGTAATTTTTAAAGTTAAATACTGTGTTACCAAGTCATTTAGTAGAAAGAGAACCTTTTCCATTAGGAATCGACTCATAAAGCCATATTTGAACAAGATAAGTTTTACTGGGGGAGATCAGGTAATGTAATTATGTGCACGAGCACAAATCACCACATCTGTAATTTTAGTCCCGTCCGATTCTGCTATGTCAGTAATTTTTACTTGGCAGGAAGGTTATCCCAGTCTTAAAAACCTACTGTTTTTCGGCAAACTCCCAGGTCTTCTGATGGTACTTATCCTGTGCGAATCGTCAACCCTGTGTATTGAGGGATATTATAGTTAAACAGGTGCTGCACCCAGTTTGGGTAAGAACACGGGAACAAATTGATGCTTAAAACAAATTGCTATGCACGTAGCCTACAGGTAAATTATCCCTTTTGTCAAATATGGTCTTTCCTAGTGCCATACTTATCTTTTAAAAGATTAAGTGGATGATATCGTACCAATAAATTGCCAAATACGTCAGGTTAAAGTTCATGGTTCTTATTGATATGCATTATGACTTTTTCTGAACTGAATTAGGCCAATATTAGGCTATCCCTAGAAATGTGGACATCCCTGCTGTTATTGTGAAGTGGAAACGTCTAGGAGCAACAACGGCTCAGCCGCAAAGTGGTAGGCCAAACAAGCTCACAGAACTGGACCGCGTAGTGCATTAACATCGTCTGTCCTCAATTGCAACACTCACCACCGAGTTCCAAACTGCCTCTTGAAGCAAAGTTTGGACAAGAACTGTTTGTCTGGAGTGATGAATCATGCTTCACCATCTGACAGTCCGACGGCCGACTCTGGGTTTGCCGGATGCCAGGAGAATGCTACCTGCTCGCATGCATAGTGCCAACTGTAAAGTTCGGTGGAGGAGGAATAATGGTCTGCGACTGTTTTTTATTGTTCGGGCTAGGCCCCTTAGTTCCAGTGACGGGAAATCTTAACGCTACAATATACAATGACATTCTGTGCTTCTAACTTTGTGGCAACAGTTTGGTGAAGGCCCTTTCCTGTTTCAGCATGACAATGCCCCCGTATACAAAGTGACGTTCATACAGAAATGGTTTGTCAAGATCGGTGTGGAAGAACTTGACTGGCCTGCAGAGCCCTGACCTCCACTTCATTGAACACCCGGATGAATAAGGAGACGCTGACTGCGAGCCAGGCCTAGTCGCCCAACATCAGTGCCCAACTTAACTAATGTTCGTGGCTGAATGGAAGCAAGTCTCCGCAGCAATGTGCTAACATCTCGTGGAAAGCCTTGACAGAAGCGTGGAGGCTGTATAGCAGCAAAGAGGGGACCAACTCCATCTCAATGCCCACGATTTTGGAATGAGATGTTTGACGAACAGTGGTCCATATACTTTAGGCCTTGTAGTGTATCTTCCTGCCTGAAAGAGATTCCAGGCTTCATCATAATGGTCAATTGAATGTTTGGTAAAACTAATCCTGTCGGACCTGCTCGGTTAATAACTACATAACCGACTTTCTTAGTTCCCCTACTTCCGTGAAACAAACACGCACATCTTTCATAGCGCACTAGAGAGGGACTGAAAGAGGGGAGGGGCACAGTATAGGCAGGTCTGAATCGGAACCGTGTACTAGGCCCATCTATCAGCCATCAAAAAGCTGTATCTCACAATGGGATGCTTTATTTTCTTGCTTGCAATGTCTCGCAACGTCAGAAAAGCAGGGCCTATCGTCAATGAAATGGCTAGGATAAATCACATTTTATGAACAGGCATAGACTTTACAGTGAAATGCTTACTTACAAGCCCTTAACCAACAATGCAGTTTTAAGTGAAATGTAACAAATAAAAGTAACATAATTAAAAAGCAACAGGAAAATAACAATAGAGAGGCGAAATACAGGGGGTACTGGTACAGAGTCAATGTGCGGGGGCACTGGTTCGTCGAGGTAATATATACACTACCGTTCAAAAGTTTGGGGTCACTTAGAAATGTCCTTGTTTTTGAAATAAAATCACTTTTTTTTTGGTCCATCAGATTGATCAGAAATACAATGTACACATGAATGTTGTAAATGACTATTGTAGGTGTAAACGGCAGATATATATTTTTTAAATAATACATTTAATGGAATATCTACATAGGCGTACTGAGGTCCATGATCAGCAACCATCACTCCTGTGTTCCAATGGCACGTTGTGTTAGCTAATCCAAGTTTATCATTGAGTATTGGCGCATCAGCATTTGTGGGTTCGATTACAGGCTCAAAATGGCTAGAAACAAAGCACTTTCTTCTGAAACTCGTCAGTCTATTCTTGTTCTGAGAAATGAAGGTTATTCCATGCGAGAAATTGCCAAGAAACTGAAGATCTCGTACAGCGCTGTGTACTACTCCCTTCACAGAACAGCGCAAACTGGCTCTAACCAGAAAGAGTAGAGGCCCCGGTGCTCAACTGAGCAAGAGGACAAGTACATTAGCGTGTGTAGTTTGAGAAACAGACGCCTCACAAGTCCTCAACTGGCAGCTTCATTAAATAGTACCCGCAAAACACCAGTCTCAACGTC
Organism: Salvelinus alpinus; assembly: GCF_045679555.1. Taxonomy (NCBI): domain Eukaryota; kingdom Metazoa; phylum Chordata; class Actinopteri; order Salmoniformes; family Salmonidae; genus Salvelinus; species Salvelinus alpinus. The sequence continues at coordinate 3,604,352 of NC_092124.1, read as the reverse complement.
AACAGTGAAGAGGCGACTCCAGGATGCTGGGCTTCTAGGCAGAGTTGCAGAGAAAAAGCCATATCTATGTTCAGTGTCTGTTCTTTTGCCCGTCTTAATCTTTTCTTCTTATTAGCCAGTCAGATATGGCTTTTTCTTTGCAACTCTGCCCAGAAGGCCAGCATCCCAGAGTCGTCTCCTCACTGTTGACTTTGAGACTGGTGTTTTGCGGGTAGATGCCTTCTGATAGTGTCTGAAGGTCACAACACTCAAAACCGGTTTTGACACACACACACACACACACACACACACACGTGTCTCCTGAAGAGGAGACCTTACAGTTTATCATAACATAATTGATTAACCCTTTAAAAGCTATAAGGCCTTCGTTTAACTTTCAGGTAGAATCTGTTAAGAAGCCTCTTGAACCTAGTCTTTGCGCTCTGGTACCGCTTGCTGTGCATTAGCAGAGGGAACAGTCTGACTAGGATGGCTGGAGTCTTTGACAAATTTTAGGGGCTTCCTCTGACACCACCTGGTATAGAGGTCCTGGATGGCAGGAAGCTTGGCCCCGGTGATGTACTGGACCGTACGCACGACCCTCTGTCGTGCCTTGCGGTCGGAGGCCGAGCAGTTGCCATACCAGGCAGTGATGCAACCAGGCAGTGATGCTCTCGATGGTGCAGCTGTAAAACCTTTTGAGGATCTGAGTACCCATGCCAAATCTTTTCAGTCTCCCTAGGGGGAATAGGCTTTGTCGTGCCCTCTTCACGACTGTCTTAGTGGGTTTGGACTAGGGATGCACTGATATGACATTTTTGCAGGATATTTTCCTTGCCAAAAACCTGACACGGATACCGATATATTTTTTTAAAAAGCGTCATTTTTAGCATTCTGCCACTGTGTTAGATATGCTGCGTTGGGCCAAAACACCTTTGTTCACAGCCAGTTGCAGCGTGTGTGCCATGCATGGCAAACTGGCGACTCTGAATTCTTCCAAAGCCTTTGTCATGTTAGTGGTTCTTCCTTTAAAAGTTTTCAGCTTTTGCTGCGAACGTTAGTGGTAGATGGTGGCATTCTGTCATTGCACCACACTATCACAAGGGGGAGATCAGCGTTCTATCGGTAGTCTAAACTGTGGCACAAATTGACTACAAATTAATGGCGGTGTTTTCAGTCTGTCTTTAACTTGGTCAAAACATTTATTTATTAATCTGCTCATGTTGTTCAATTATTTTCCGTTCCTCCTGAAAGCCCTAGTATTAAAAACAGTCTGTCGCCCACACGCACTTTAAAATTTGTACAATAAAGCATATTGAAGATAGAAGCTGCCCCGCAATGAGTTCCAAGAGCCGATCTGTTACCAACTATTATTATTGATATTGTTTTTTAAAACTTTATTACATATTGGATCACAAAAAAGATTACTTTTACATTACCATGTAGTTTACCAATTAAATGGACTGACAGGAATGTGGACATACTCGGTATACATGTTCCGAAATAAATGCATTTTGGGAAATGTATACCGAGTCAAAACAGTCATGCGTTCTCTCCGTCGACCACACGCACTTTAAACGTTTGGATAATATTGAATTTAAAGGCTGACATTGGTGGATTTTAATACTTCTGACAGACAAAATTCTCGCTCCACCCTTAACTTTTGGGCTTTTAAACATTGCCTTTGCGGATCGCTCATCTTCAACCATCAGTAAGTCGATGGCTTGAATAGTCTCGCTGGAAATGGAATACAATGTAAAAATGTGCAGCATACAATAAAGACCAGCTGTCAATTTTATTTAAGCATTATGTTTTAGCATCATTAGGCCTACTTTACAATATTGCAGCCTACTATACCTGTTCATTTTCCTGGGCTTTCGCGTTCGGTGTAACTCAAGCGAATAGCACTGTCCGAGACCATAATCCCCAAGTCTATCAGTATTTAACCGACATGGCTCATTTCTCTTCTCTGTGCTGGAGTTCTTTTAGAAAACAATGCATTTGGTGAACTCGGTAAGAGTCTATTGTCCTAATAGCCCATCAAGGGTGCATGGCTTCTTTTGTATTCTTAAAACTTCTTCAGGATAGGGTCTTTTTTCTCCATTTCTGCCTGACTGACGTGCCCAAAGTAAACTGACTGTTGCGCAGGCCCTGAAGCCAGGATATGCATATAATTGGTACCAATGGAAAGAAAACATTTCTACTTCAACGTGTTAAAATGATATAGGAGACTATAACACAATAGATATGGTATGAGAAAATCCAAAGAAAAACCAAGCGGAAATTATTACTTCTGAAGATTTTCAAAAAGTTAGTGAAAATTTAATCGCTATTTGTTAAATTTATGAAACCTGTGCCGGGGAAAGAATATTTTGATGTGGGGAGCCGTCCTCAAACAATAGCATGGCATGTTTTCGCTGTAAAGCCTACTGTAAAAATCGGACAGTGCAGGTAGATTAACAAGAATTTAAGCTTTTAACTGATAGAAGACACTTGTATGTACATAAATGTTTAATATCCATAATTTTTATGGTTATTTATTTGAATTGCGCACCCTCCAGTTTCGCCGGAAGTTGTCCCGCTAAGCGGGACGCCTAGCCTTAAGAAGCATCTGGATTGCTCATAACGAATTACTATGGGAATAAATATCACTGAATGACAGACATATTGGATCAAAGTAGGCTAATGAAGGCAACATTGTTGCTTACTGGAACACCCAAAGTCATCAAATTGTTACAATAGGATTTGAAGCAATAGCCTACCTGTGTGTGGTCAACTATTTCAGCACCATTTCACGCTGCTCTGAGACAAGCATGGGGACTGGTCTTGATAAATCAATGAGATTTTTGTTTTCACTGAATCTCCGTTTGGGTATTGGTTAGCCTACAATTAGGGTGTGGAAATGTTATGATTATTTTGCTCTTCACTTGCAGTCACTTAGTAGCCTACTCCCGACCGGTCACGTTGTACAGCGCCATATTTTCCTAACACCCTAATATTAATAATATTAAGCCACATTTCTTAATCAATCCCATATACTATGTTCTTACAAAAAAGGTTTTAAATTCTCTATTACAGACCATATTAAAAACAGTCAAATGCTTCTTAAAGATGCCCACTGGTGGTAAAACTAGCATTAATTGTAACAATTACTGACACTTAAATTACGTGCCATAGAATTCTGCAGCAGCCCGCAAGCTGTGCTGCATTACAACACAACTTTTAAAGGAAGAAAAACTGTACATGCATTATCACGTAACACAGCGTGTACTTTGTTCTTGGGGATTTTCCATATTTCAAATGTCATTGAAATGGCAGCAGCGGTATGAGAACCAGCACATTCTTGTGCATGCAACTCACTGCGCTGTCACTCAACATGCTCATGGGGCTGACATCGCTGGTCCAGATGTCAGTCGTGAAGCTAATATCAGTGACGCCCATAGCAAGTAGCTCATGGATGTGCGTTTCAACAATGCTGTGTAACTCCGGTAGGGCAACATCTGAAAAATGGAGCGCTTGGTAGTGTGTACCGGTGCTCAATCACCCACGACAGAGAACGGTTGATTGTCAAGGGCATTGAATTCCATTATCTTGGCTTTAATGGATTTCGCCTTGGAGTTGTCTCGCTGAAATTTTCTTCCTCTTTCAAATGACTGCTGGACTTGAACTTGTTTAGTTGTTGGTGGTGTGCGGTTAGTTTTTCTGCTTTTGTTCGAAGTAGTCACTGAATGTCTGGGCGTGATGCACTTTCAAATGAGTAATTAGGTTTGTGGTATTGAAAGATTTCACTTTCTCCCCTCGGGAAATAATAGTAGCACAAACGTGGCGTATGGCCTCATTAGGTTAGGCATCTTTCGTGGAGTCATTACGCCATCTACCTACGTTATACAGGTATGCACGTCAGCTTTGACATCGGTTTTGCACATCGGCGTTAAACTAGACATGGAGCCGATGTTGGCATTTTTTGCTAATATCGTCCGATTCCAATATGCTTACCGATTTTTATATCGTGCATCCCTAGTTTGGACCATGACAGTTTTGTTGTTGATGTGGACACCAAGGGACTTGATGCTCTCAACCTGCTCCGCTACAACCCCGTCGATGAGAATGGAGGCGTGCTCTGTCCTCCTTTTCCTGTAGTCCACAATCATCTCCTTTCACTTGATCACGTTGAGGGAGAGGTTGTCCTGGCACCACACGGCCAGGTCTCTGACCTCCTCCCTTACGGTCCCCTAACCAATTGTAAAACGGCAGCCACCTCCTCCGGCGCCATTATATCCTACATGCGACAGACTGAACACATGCTCGCCTCATTAGTGAAGAGAGAGGGCAGGCGAGCCAGCTGCAATGTGATTTTAATATTTTGTGGGGGAATACCCTGTTTTTAGTTTGGCATCCTTAACAGTCAGAAAAATCCCTATTTCGTATAAACGTTCACACGCCTAACACACGGAATACCTTTACACATCTAGAGGGAGTTGATCTTACGATTACCCATGTAGGCCTACAGGCTACTAACACAGGAATACAAAGGGTTGTTTTTGACAGCAAAGTTCCCTGCTGACCTGGATCAAGCCCAAAGCTTTTAGGAGGATCTGCTGCCTGAGTTTCAGACTGGGGGGGGGTAGCCTATGGCCTAGTAATCTTTTTGTCTTGAGTATTGGTGTCTGTATTAAATAAAGAGCGCAGAAGGGATGTGTCAGTCATCGCCATGCGGAAACTGTGCCACTCGCAATTTTTTGAATGCGATTTGTGGATTTGAATCCACAAATCACAATAGTCGCCAGATTCAAACATTTCAAAGGACATATCTGGACACTTATGGATACAGATCGCGCTTTCCATACAACTAGGCTGCCTATGGTAGACACACACTTGTAAAGAAAACGCTGAAGTAGAAAAACTAGTTTCTAGCACTTTCAGTTCCCTATACAGTCCGTGACGACCTACATGGCCTCAGGCTACAGATCATTGCATTACAAATGTCAAAAGGCATGTGGCCAGTACTAGCTACTCAGCGGTATAACGTTACGTTTGCTTGTTAGGTAGAACATTTTTAGTTTTCTGTGGTTTGCAATGCTTGACTTGGCAGAACCCTAGTTTCCTCTCTCGGCTCTCCTCTATTTTTCTTCCTGTTTCCAATTGGCCAGGCCTGTTTTTGGCTGGTTGACATTGGTCTTCCCCTAATTTACTGCTCTGGCATGTGCCTATTTTGAAGGGAGTTGGAGGACGACGAGAGACTTGGTCAGTTGTTTACAGCTTTGCAGGCCCAGTGAGTGTTTCTGAACGACGGTAGGCCGGCCCACGCTTGTTTAGAATCAGATAGCGAGGACTCTGCTGCACAGTATGCACACACACTGGAAATCTGTTACACCTTTTACACCCCGTAGGAATCTTGGATCCATGTACAAAACGTCTCACTGACCGCTAGCTCGTTTGAATAATTGACGTACTTGTGGGGGGCCTGGCTCATCTAGCCCTTCTAGGAGAGCCAGGCACACAGGCTTTATCCCAAAGTGCACTACTTTGAAACCGGGCCCACTGAGCTTAGAACTAGTGCAACATCTAGGGAACAAGGTGCCATTTTAGATACAGGCACACACAGCACTTATGGCCAGTAAAAGTAGTTTGGCTGGTGCTAGCTCCACTCCAGTCTCCAGACAATGCTGGATCTGCTCTGTGGTTGGGCCGCCCTCCTCGTCCCTGTGATCTATAGGGTCGTGTCTCCTCTTAGGGCTCGGCGGTGGGCTTTGTAGGAGGGCTCTGGGGTATTCATTACACCCTGAGAAACTCCTGCTCCTCTTGAGGGGTCATTTGACTGGCTGTGGGCTAGCACTGCCATATGTAGTCAGACCCACGCTGAGTGGTAGTGTCGAGATGCACACTAGAAGGATAGGGGAAAAGCGCTCACGTCAGCATTTTTATCCCCCCCAATGTGCCCTTTACTTGCCCCCAACACTACTAGAGCTCCACTTCAACTCCATTTGTTGTGGTTCCCACAAGACGCTTACTGTACACTGGGACCTGTCCTTTTTCCCTGGCTCCATACACACGAGGGAGCAGAAGGGAGTTTACCTTTTTTTTGCTAATCCTCTAACAGTCTTAACTAGCTATTGCACCTGTGGGCTGAATGGCTGGTGAGTGCAGGAGTGTGTGTGTGTTTGTCTGTCAATGTGTGGCTTGTGTTGTGTGATCAGTCTCCATAATAAATTGGGATTAGTGTGTTGCCCTGGTGTTGTAAGGGCAGAGGCCTTTAAGTCTTCTGTGTGCACACGCTACCGTGTGCCTGCTAAACAGTTGTGCGTCAACACTTTTAACATATGGAAGTGGGCCAACTATGCTTGGGGTAGTCCTGGTAGTAAGACGATGTGACTTCAGAATGTGACCAGCATAAAATGCATTGTCTCTTTCTCCTGGTCTGTTATTGTAGCTCAAAGGTGTTTTTAGACTTAGGTGTAGACCATTAGGCACGTTATGGTTCGCATATGTTGTCGGTGTGGACTTGCCTCTGTAAATCACCTTATTAAGCTATGTAGCGTGAGCAGCCAAGAGGGCTTCTAACAGCTGCTAACATCCCACACCGCCTGAGCATGCTCTGCTGTTTGAGCTGACATGTTGATGGTAGAACTGGAGAGATTGAAGCGCCCCCCCCCAAATGGCTTTATCGTAAAATAGGGCGGAGGCTTGACACTGTTGACAGAGAAAGGTATAGGCCTAGTCTAAAGCTGGACTATTTATTTACAACTTTTTATGATTCGGGCTTTATGGGCCTAAGCAGTTTGGTTAGTGAAACTCTTAAACTCTGTAGGGCCCCATACGATCATAAAGTTGATGTAAACATTGCATCATTTTCTAGAAGCGGCAATCAGCAGGTTAAACAATAACAAAGATCTCCCTGCCTCTGACTAAAGGCAGAGGGATGGGTCTGGAGAAATGGAACCACTCTCAAATGTATAGACTGGGCTATCGATGCAAGGACTCGTTTTTATCATGTTTTGAGGCGATACAATGTTTGTTTATGAACATCGGACTAAAACAAGCATATGTTTTGGATTCTGATGGGATAGGGCAGTTCAACTAAGCTCATGAGGCATTTATAGGTTATATTCGTCACGAATCAATGGTTACACGTAATTAATTTAGAAGTCACAAAATTGATGGACTTCAGATGGCCCCTTTTTTTTATATTATATATATATATTTTTTTATAAAGCTACAGTACAGGACACAAATATAGACAAGGGCACATTTTGCCATGGCAGAACAGTGTCTGATGTGAAGCACTTTGGTTGTTGGTTTAAAGGTGCGATATGCACAAATCGCTCCACCATTTCCATTCATGGGCAGTGTACCGGTGTATTTGGAAATTACCACGACGATACAGTTTAAACAAACTATTGTTTGAAGTTCAATAAATGATCATATTTGTAGCTACTTTTTAAACACCTGCAGTCAACTAGGAGATAAGATCGCGTTCTTCATTTCACCTGTCACATTATTTTACATGAAGCTTACTGTAGTTCCCCAGAACAGTTGAGCTAGTCACGTGTTAGTTTGCCAATAGCACAATTGGAGAAAGCGGGAGCAGATGAGTCCAGCGGTGTATTGACGGGTGGGCCAGTAATCAGTCACTTCTTTAAATCCCCGAGCCGACTAGGTGAAAAATCTGATGTGCCCTTGAGCAAGGAACTTTATTTGCTCCTGTAAGTCGCTCTGGATAAGAGCATCTGCTAAATGACTAAAATGTACATTTTACCGAGTTATGAGGAAATCAGTCAACTGAAATAAATTCATTGGGCCCTAATCTATGGATTTCAGTTGACTTGGAATACAGATATGCATCTGTTGGTCACAGGTACCTTTAAAAAAAAATGGGCCTAATGATCTCGTCACGGTATTTTTTAGTATTCAAATTGCCAATTGATAAAATGCTGTTGGCCGTAGCTCACGCCTGCCAATACCATAACCTCACCTCCTCCATGGGGCTCTCTGTTCACAATGCTGACATCAGGAAACCGCTCGCCCACACGACGCCATACACATGGTCTGCGGTTGTAAGGCTGTTGGAGGCGGCTTGTGATAGAGAAATTAACATTCAATTCTCTGGCGACAGCTCTAGTAGACATCTTGCAGTCAGCATGCCAATTGCACGCTCCCTCAACTTGAGACATCTGTGGCATTGTTGTGACTAGTGATGCACTGATATGACATTTTTGGCCGATATCCGATATTTTCCTTGCCAAAAAAACGAAAACCGATATTTTAATTTTAGCAGCCTTTTTAAGCATTCTAGTACAGTTAAATAGTAACCCGCACATGGACACAGCGTTCTAAGGCACTGCATCCCAGTGCAAGAGGCACCACAACAGTCACTGGTTCGAATCCAGGCTGTATCACATCCAGCCGTGATTGGGACTCCCATAGGGTGGCGCACAATTGGCCCAGCGTCATCCGGGCCGTCATTGTAAATAAGAATTTGTTCCTCTTGACACTACAGGGGGTGCTGTTTCAACTTGGACATTTATCGTTCCCAAATTACACTGCCTCGTACTCAATTCTTGCTCGTACAATATGCATATTATTATTACTATTGGATAGAAAACAATCTAGTTTCTAAAACCGTTTGAATTATGTCTGTGGGTGAACCAGAACTCTTTCTGCAGCGAAATTCATGACAGGAACTGCGAAGGTCTGAAAACGAGGCTCTGTTCTCAGATCAGTTTAAAGCTCTGTATGTATCCTATGGGTCGACATGAACTGCACCCGCCTTCCCCTGGATGTCAGTAACCAATGAGAAGTGGAATGTAGTGTCTACTGCTATCTCTCTCAGAATGACCTTCTTGATCCAAATCAGTCAGGTTTCAAGACTAGTCATTCAACTGAGACTGCTCTTCTCTGTGTCACGGAGGCGCTCCGCACTGCTAAAGCTAACTCTCTCTCCTCTGCTCTCATCCTTCTAGACCTATCGGCTGCCTTTGATACTGTGAACCATCAGATCCTCCTCTCCACCCTCTCCGAGCTGGGCATCTCCGGCGCGGCCCACGCTTGGATTGCGTCCTACCTGACAGGTCGCTCCTACCAGGTGGCGTGGCGAGAATCTGTCTCCGCACCACGTGCTCTCACCACTGGTGTCCCCCAGGGCTCTGTTCTAGCCCCTCTCCTATTCTCGCTATACACCAAGTCACTTGGCTCTGTCATATCCTCACATGGTCTCTCCTATCATTGCTATGCAGACGACACACAATTAATCTTCTCCTTTCCCCCCTCTGATAACCAGGTGGTGAATCGCATCTCTGCATGTCTGGCAGACATATCAGTGTGGATGACGGATCACCACCTCAAGCTGAACCTCGGCAAGACGGAGCTGCTCTTCCTCCCGGGGAAGGACTGCCCGTTCCATGATCTCGCCATCACGGTTGACAACTCCATTGTGTCCTCCTCCCAGAGTGCTAAGAACCTTGGCGTGATCCTGGACAACACCCTGTCGTTCTCAACTAACATCAAGGCGGTGACCCGTTCCTGTAGGTTCATGCTCTACAACATTCGCAGAGTACGACCCTGCCTCACGCAGGAAGCGGCGCAGGTCCTAATCCAGGCACTTGTCATCTCCCGTCTGGATTACTGCAACTCGCTGTTGGCTGGGCTCCCTGCCTGTGCCATTAAACCCCTACAACTCATCCAGAACGCCGCAGCCCGTCTGGTGTTCAACTTTCCCAAGTTCTCTCACGTCACCCCGCTCCTCCGCTCTCTCCACTGGCTTCCAGTTGAAGCTCGCATCCGTTACAAGACCATGGTGCTTGCCTACGGAGCTGTGAGGGGAACGGCACCTCCGTACCTTCAGGCTCTGATCAGGCCCTACACCCAAACAAGGGCACTGCGTTCATCCACCTCTGGCCTGCTCGCCTCCCTACCTCTGAGGAAGTACAGTTCCCGCTCAGCCCAGTCAAAACTGTTCGCTGCTCTGGCACCCCAATGGTGGAACAAACTCCCTCACGACGCCAGGTCAGCGGAGTCAATCACCACCTTCCGGAGACACCTGAAACCCCACCTCTTTAAGGAATACCTAGGATAGGATAAAGTAATCCTTCTAACCCCCCCCCCCCTTAAAAGAGTTAGATGCACTATTGTAAAGTGGTTGTTCCACTGGATATCATAAGGTGAATGCACCAATTTGTAAGTCGCTCTGGATAAGAGCGTCTGCTAAATGACTTAAATGTAATGTAAATGTACGTAGTTCTCAGAGCTTATAAAAGGCCAAGGAACGAAGGGAGCTCTCTTTTCGTCGTTCGTCATTGCGCAAAGCAAGAACTCAGGATGGCATTTTGAAACGCTCAGTTATCGGCCTTAGCTATATCCGTCTAATTTAATTCGATATAGGTGTTAGAAACATCATAACGAAGTTATTTTAAACCGAGTTATATCAGTTTATGCGAGTATATTGCTATTTTCGGAATTTCCTTAGTATTGCGCTTTGAACATTTGGGCATGTTGTGGCCACATAGCTAATGTTAGCTGCTAATTCCGAAGTTGAAGACGACGTACAACCAAGCAACGATTCTTTTGGACAAAGGACCACTTGCCCAAGATTCTGATGGAAGCTCGTCCAAAAGTAAAAGCTATTTATGATGTTATTCCGTATTTATGTGGAAAAATGTAAACGCATTTGTCCGCCATTATTGCGGCACTAGTCTGGCTGTAACGCACACTGTATGTCTAGTAACGTTAATTTAAAAAATCTAACTCAGCGGTTGCATTAATAACTAATGCATCTTTCATTTGCTGTCCAACCTGTATTTTTTAGTCAAGTTTACGATTATTTATTGATTAGATTAGGTGCCTTTCCAAGATGGCGCCGGCCAGAATGCATGACCTGTTGATCACATTGTATAACCACGATTTGTGCTGCTAAATATGCACATTTTCGAACAAAACCTATATGCATTGTGTAATATGATGTTACAGGACTGTCATCTGATGAAGTATATCAAGGTTAGTCCAATTATATATCTTTTGCTGGATTGTTACGATCGCTAACCTTTGCTGCTGGTAAATGCGGTTGTGTTTCTGGCTATTGTGGTACGCTAATATAATGCTATATTGTGTTTTCGCTGTAAAACACTTAAAAAATCTGACATATTGGCTGGATTCACAAGATGTTGGGCTTTCATTTGCTGTACGCTGTGTATTTTTCAGAAATGTTTTAAGATGAGTAATTAGGTATTTGACGTTGGTCTCTGTAATTATTCTGGCAGCTTCGGCACTATTTCAGATTGCAGCTGCAATGTAGAACTGTGATTTATACCTGAAATATGCACATTTTTCTAAAGAAACATATGCTATACAATAAATATGTTATCAGACTGTCATCTTATGAAGTTGTTTCTTGGTTAGTGGCTATATATATATCTTTATTTGGTCGAATTTGTGATAGCTACTGATGGAGTAAAAACTGGTGGAGTAAAAAAAGTGGTGTCTTTTGCTAACGTGGTTAGCTAATAGATTTACATATTGTGTCTTCCCTGTAAAACATTTTAAAAATCAGAAATGATGGCTGGATTCACAAGATGTGTATCTTTCATCTGGTGTCTTGGACTTGTGATTTAATGATATTTAGATGCTAGTATTTACTTGTGACGCTATGCTAGGCTATGCTAGTCAGCTTTTTTACTGTGGGGGGTGCTCCCGGATCCGGGTTTGGGAGGAATTAGAGGTTAACCAACTTGCCTAGTTAAATAAAGGTTACACACACACCACATTGACCAAAAAGTAATTTCGTTGGCATTTACATATGTCCCCATTACCAGTAAAACAATCCAAACCCATTTCTTTCACTTACTTGCTGTGCTGTTTCGTTCATTTGTTCAGTCTTTTCATTCTCAACCAGGATTTCTATGGAACGTCTTTTGGGTCTTTGCGTGTCAAAAAAATAACACTTTGTGTCAAATAACAACATGACATAATCTGTTTCGGTAGCTATAGTTAGCTAGCTATAGGATCACTCTAAACTACCAGTTGCCTTGCAAGGCGCTCTTACCTCAAAGCAAAAATAAGTTTAGTACCATGTGAGCCTGTGTCTACTGGCCAGTTTTGGCATGATAATTGGCTAACCGTTAAACTAGATGTTCATGTGACCATTGAATGAAAGAGATTAGCTTAGTTATCACTTGTATGCAGTCGAACTGTGAAGTTATCTGCAAATTTTTATAGATGTTGTAGACATTATTTTAAGGATAACAGCTGTCCTGTCCATAAAAAGCCACCAGTCTCAATTTACACTAGACATTGTCCATGGTGCCAAAATAACAACAAATTCTCTCATACCTGCAAGTCAATCTTACAGTTACGTTATCTGTAAGAGAAATTAGTGTCTTTGAACATCCTCCAAGCCCTTGTAAAGTTTTGCATATTTTCCTTGATTTACTGGCTCTCTGTAATCCTTTAATTATTATAATCTCATAACTGTGACCGGACACACTTCTCATACTTGGGGATTCTGATTGTGTAATTTGTAGTAGAAGTGCTGGCAGTTGACATGTTTCCACAGACCGCAAACTTTTGAATATCCATCCCCAATATCCATATCCATCATTGAATATCCATAACTTGCAAATTAATAACAATGTAGGATACACAAACAAATGCATACCTCGTGTTGTCAAAGGTGCATTCTGCAGTCTTTGTCTCCCCTGTGGCCACTGGAAGAACTGCAAACATTGTTTAATAAAAAATTTAAAACTATGCAGACATGTATTTAAGCCAACCAGGGTGCGGTCCTGCTGGTTCAATGTTATTAATATTTACATGAAATTGATTAAACTCACACTTCCTGTCCTTGTATCCAATCGCAGGGGTGTTATCCTTTGACGACGATGTGGATATGGACCATCCCTATTGCGATGAGGACGAGGCGGCGCTCGAGGCGGAGGTGAACGGCAACTGGACGCCACAGGAGAAGGCGCTCCACGAGGCGCGGCTCAAGGCCAAGGCCAAGCGGCGTGTGCGCAAATCGTCATCCCGCAGCGAGTCGCTCTCAGAGTCGCTGTCGGGTGAACTGGCCGACGGCGACTCCCACAGCCCCAAGGGCAAAGTGCCCGTCCCCAACGACCGCAAGTCCAGGACGGGCAAGGGCCGGGGCCTGCCTAAGAAAGGTCTGTGCTATGCTAATAATGGTTGAGATAGATGGAAGTCATCTACTCTGTTAGCGCTGGTGGTCTAGTACCAGTGTGTCTGGGGCCATAAGTTTTTGTTTAGGATTGAAGTCTGGTAAACTGATCATAGAGCAGTGCTTATGGCTGAGGTAATCTCCCTGGGTTCACAAAACCATCTATTCTAAACGTGTCTCTTGTGCTAACTGACTAGCTCTGATGTTGATGTGGTCTTTACACTACAGGTGGCGCAGGGGGTAAAGGTGTATGGGGAGCAGCAGGTATGGTGTACGAGGTAGAGGAACCAGATGTCAAGGACCCCAACTACGACGAGATTGCACAGGTAAAAGAGGGGGCACGGGCGAGGTATGCGTGTGTAAAAAAACACGAGCTCTCTCCTACCCCAACCTATACAATAGAGCCTCTGCACGCACCCCTCTCTTCTCATGTACACCAGTGTCCCCACAATCCATGTCCCAAATTGTTACTACAAAGACAACAGTTGCGTAGATGAGGGGGCCAGGGTTGGGTTCTTTCTGTAGTTGTTTTGCGCTGAGCTCTGTTTTTGGACTAGCTTTGTTCAGAAGTGGCCAATCGTCACAAAGCCGCGGCCCGTGTTGGATCATACCACTTTATGGGTTGTGGAAAATAAACATGCTTATGGTGATTGGTGGTGAATGCAGGGGCCACATGTTCCCAGACAAGCAGATATTGTCCATAGAAAGTCCACAACTGGGTCATGCTCATCAGGAGACATTTTGTAACTGAAAACTAAAACCAGCGTTTTTTTTTATTGAACAGATGATACCTCCCCATTAGCTCTCCGTTTCGGACTGCTTTCTTCGTTTTCGTGCCGACTGAACACAACCCTGTTGTCAACACCCATCGCCATAATTATGACTCACTTAATGAGTCGTACATCCTCTTGTATCTTTTTGAATGGGATCAGAATAGACCATTTATTTGTGTTCTTTTCTGGGTGAAATATCTTCAATTTAAATCATGAAGGTAGGCTTGTTCTGTCATAGGCCTTTTATGACAGTCAATTCTTGTATTCCACCATACACCTTAGGAATGATTTATGATGGCGAGGGTTTATTTATATATTTTTTCACTTTAAACCACAGTATCAGTTAAACGTGGATGTCGAAGGCGTTGTTTGCTATTCTGTGTAGCGAGAAAGTGCCTCCAAGGCTATTCCTCGAGAGAGAAACCTAAAAGAAACAGTACTGGAGCAGTAGTGCCGTGGCAGCAGGTAACTAGGACAGAGTTGGCGACACTGGAGACCAGCCCTACTGACCTCTAAAAGCATATAGCCCGATCGGCCTGGCCCTGGTCAAAAATAGTGCACTATATAGGGAATAGGGTGCCAATTGGGATGTCCCATGCTCTTGAGACACACATGCCTGTCTCCAGTATATCCCGGTAGTGGTGTGTCTGGGTTCCTTACTAGCAAGGGAGTGGTAAGGGTCACATGGGTCCTGTTTCAAAACTTGAAAGTATGCATCCATCCATCCTCCCTTCCTGGAAGTAATCACTCATCAATCATGACTGGGTCTGTGAAAGTTAAATGGTGTAATCAAATTCAATCAAGTGAGATCAATGGTTACTTTAAGGAAGGGAGTTGCAGGACAATACCAGAACAGGGCATTGGTGTCGTCTGAGAACATTTTAGGTTGTTCTTAAAGGTCAAGCATACCTCTGAAACCTGGAGGGAAAACCGGAAAGGTTTCAAGTGTGCGTTGGGTAGTTGCTGAAACCCCGACTGTATATGCCGGCAGCACTTGGCACAGAACTGCTATCATGCTGTTACATTTGCCATATCCCGGCCATTCAGCCTAAATATGATGGCAGTTATTGACCCCTGCTCTATACCTTAAAGGCCCAGTGCAGTCAAATGTGAGTTTCCTGTGTTTTATATACATTTCCTCAATAGTTTGGAATAATACTGTGAAATTGTTTAAAAAAATGATTATCCCCTTCTTTAGCAAAAAATTTTTTGTAAAGACCGGCAGAAATTTCTGTCTGTTTTGGTGGGAGTTTTGGCCTTCCATGGTGATATCACTATGCTGTAAATTAGTTAATAGACCAATAAGAAAGGGTTCCAAATCTAATTTTCCATTTTCCCCCCTCCACTCAAACCACTCCGACAGACCTAGCAAAACTCTTGCTTGAGAAATTGCTCTTTGCTAAGAAGCAATTTTATTTTTGACAATTAAACTCTCACAGTAAGGTACTTAATTGTTACCCAGGAATTATTTGATTTTGAGATAAAAATGGCTGCATTGGACTTTTAACAAATGCACCAGTAGCATTTCAGATTACAGCCTAATGAGCGGGCCGGCCGTGTTGATGTTTTTAGATTGCTATTCCTGACCTATAATGTCTGTGGTTTCATTTTAAAGGGAGACACCGTGTATGCCACTGTTGTTCCAGAGCTGGACGAGAGGGAACTGGAGAAGACCGTCAACCCCATCGTACAGGAGTACTTTGAGCACGGGGACACAAAAGAAGTCCAGGTATGTGTTTGATGTTGCACTAAAGAGAGGAAGAGGTTGGATGGAGGATTGGTTATTTGAGAAGGTCTTTAGATGCCAGTGCATCTATTTTCTTTTACTGTTTTGCCTCAAAACCATGCAGGGTCCCGACATATCATTTTACTTCACGTTAACTGCCTTTGTGTGCGTGTTTCTCTGTGTACACCCTACCCCCTCTTCCACTCCCAGATGCTGCTGAGGGAGCTGAACCTGGGCCACCACAAGTACGAGTTCTCCAGCCTGGCTGTGTCCCTGTCTTTGGAGGGCAAGGCCAGCCACCGGGAGCTCACCTCCAGGCTGCTCCGTGACCTGGTCGGCAAGGAGCTCTCGGAGTCCGACATGGCCCGCGCCTTCGACAAGATCCTCAAAGAGCTGCCCGACCTTATGCTGGACACGCCAGAGGCTCCACAGGTACTGGATGGGGGAAGGACTTGTTAGAAAAATACATGGGCTACATCACAAATGGCACCTTATTCCCTATTTTAATACACTACTTTTGACAAGGGACTGTGGATCTCTGGTCTGAAGTAGTGCACTATATAAGGAATAAATAGGGTGGCATTTTTGTATACAATCATTGTACATTTTTCTTTCAGACAAATTATAATTTGTCATGCTGCTTTAAAACCAACCCTCTTTTTAATTTAAAGAGTAACCGATCATCTACTCTAAGTTTTTACCTTTTTAACTCTCTCCAACTCTACAGATGCTGGGACAGTTTATTGCCCGTGCCATCGCGGACCACGCTCTACCTATGGCATTCCTGGACCGCTACAAAGGCAAGGTGGACTGCGACCACGCTAGGTGAGCAGGGGATAGGATAATAAATAAAAAAAAAGATAGGCATTGATTGGTGGAGGGGGGATTTTCAGTCCTTAGAATATTATTTAGGGCTAAGGCAGTGCTTCGGACAAACAACAGACTGGCACAGACTATAAATAGACAGCAACATTAGAGACACTGATATGAATCATGTGCAAACGGCAGGGAGAATTAGTTCATGTTGGTCATTTAGGGTGAGGAGAAATCAGATGAAGTTGCCCCTGTCAGTTTTGCGCACAATCAGTATTCTCTAAGGATTAAGGAAGAAACTGATCTTAGATCTGTTGCCAACAAGGAACATGGTGGAGAAGCCCACTTCACATCAAAGCTGCCTGAAGTGGTTACATATCTGTTACTGATGTTGTCAGTTAATTGCTTAAAAACCGCCTGAGGGGCCAGGGTAAAGGTTTACGTCTTCTCACCATGGAAGTGTAGTCATTCTCCAAGCAACTGAATGATCCCCCTCCAGAACTGATGACGACCCTTATTTGGTTTCACCTAATGTTTGGAATCTCCAATTTTCTGTTAAAGATGTACTACTCCAACCCGAGAATGTGAATTCCAATGCAAATTATACTGTTATATTTATTCTGATGAGTTGGGGAAGGTCCATTTTATAGTTAACCTGCTGATTCC
The DNA here is from genome assembly GCF_045679555.1 of Salvelinus alpinus. Lineage (NCBI taxonomy): Eukaryota > Metazoa > Chordata > Actinopteri > Salmoniformes > Salmonidae > Salvelinus > Salvelinus alpinus. The sequence goes on along the minus strand of NC_092124.1, from coordinate 3,587,233 downwards.
TGACATTTCCATTTTTTTTTTATATATATTTATATATACCCTGTTTTACTAGGCATTCAGAAAGTCATATTGTTGTGAATTCATGTGACAATGTTCAATATCTAGCTGTGACTTGACACATTCCCCTTTTCTCATTGCATCTCTCTGTGGTTGTGGTCATGGTTGCGATCATGACTGTTGCGGTTATTCCCTTCCCCACAGAGCCGCGTTGGACCGCGCGGCGGTGCTCCTCTCCATGAAGAGGGAGATGGTGCGGCTAGACAACGTGTGGGGTGTGGGCGGTGGCCTCAGACCTGTCAAACACCTCGTCAAAGAGGTAAGGGGCAGTCTCTGCCAAGTAGGCGGGACCTGGCGCCCCGCCCGCCAATCATCACATGCCAGTGTTGTATCATTGTGTGACTCATCAAAACATTCCAGTTAGACAAGCAACCGCCCATTCCGGATGTTCTCTCTGCATGCATGAAATGTGATGCCTTGTTGGAAGTGACAGGAGACACCTAATGAGAATCAAATATGGATAAATGGCAACAGACCTGGGTTCTGTTAATATTATTTGAACTCCGGTCTGAATGGCAATTCAACAAAACCTATATTCAGCTAACAGCCATCTATCAGAGCTAGAAACATGCAAAACAAATCAAAGGAGAGCTTTGTTATATTTCTCTGCAGCCTTCCATTGTGGGTCAACTGTATTTACACACAGTGGAGATTACCTCTTTGTTCCCCCCCCACCTGAACCCAGACTCTCAGTGCAGGGAGATGGGCACTGTCTGGTTGTTTCCCAAAATGGCACCCTATAAAGTAGTACACTAAATAGGGAATAGGGTGCCATTTGGGACATAACCTGCCTGTCTGGTGGTCTGGATCTGTACTTGTGTGTTATGTAAACACAACAAGGTGGAGAGAGAACTTCATGCTGGGAAAAGAGGCGTGGGGAGCCCTGCCAGGCCGGTGTCAGCACAACGCTGTCCCTCAGAGCTTGGCTCTGACTGCAAAGCCTGGAACAAAGAGGCCGATGCTCACACTTACAGGGACACATGCGTGCATGTATGTACGTAAACAGATGCTCAGGGACGCACACATACACCTGAGTGCAGGTTTTCAAGTCAGGAGAGGGGTGTGTGTGTGCGCATTTGTATATTCTAGTGGTCAAGAGTCTTTGCTCCTTGAACTAAATGGATAATTTGGCACCCTCGTGTGTGAATGTGCACGGTTGCACACATGCTTGTGACGATGTAGCAGAGCAAGAGTATTGTGTAATCCACCGTACGTTAGTCTCTGTAGCCTGCAGACTCCCGACCAGGTTTGATTTGCTGCCCGTCCTTGTTGGGCCTCAGGCCCTGATCGAGTGGGGCTAAAGAGTACACACACAGCCTGCCAGAACAGGAGCTCCTAGTGCGCGTCCCAAATGGCACCTTATCGCCTGTATACTGCACTACTTATGACCAGAGCTCAATGGGTCCTGGTCAAAAGTAGTGCACTACATAGGGTCATTAGGGAAACAGATTTTGCCGCCTCTGGTTTTGATCAAATCACTCTGCCAGAGACTGCATTGAAGTCAGAGTATGGGAGTTAAGAGCAATTTGAATAGCAGTATTCCCCTAGGGCGTTTTCACATATGCGTTTGGTACTGTGGTGAGGTTCCCTGGAGTGTTCTTTCACAAGACCTGGAAATAACCGTTTCAGGGTGTGATTTGACAACATGCTCCAAGAACCGGCTCATACAGGGATATGCGTGTAAGAGTCAGACAAGTGCCCTTATTCCCCTGCTGTTACTTTTTTGTATAGTGCTTTTGGCTGTGCATAGTTATCAGAATTGAATACAGGGGTCTGTGTGTGCACAGTATCTTTGTAAACAAAGCTGCCGGTGACTACTGCACAAACATTAAGCTAGAGTTGATTGTATACTGTACCTTCGCACACACAAACCGAATAGGACTGATAAGTCAGTGCTGTGAGTGATTAGGAGACTAGTGGAGTCCTCCAGAGCATCTTGCTTTGTCCCAATGGCACCCTATTTCCTCAATAGTGCACTACTTTTAAACAGAACCCATAAGTAGTGCACTTTAAAAGGAATAGGATCAGGGTGCCATTTGGGACACAGCCCGTCTGTCTAGCTTCTCTTAATCTGTGCTTTAGGAAGGCTGCCTATTATCCCCCCAACCACTTAAACACTGTCTGCCAGAGGACTGGATTGGTATGGTTTGGCAGTACCGTGCTCAGGGGTGAAGCCTTGGTCACGCTAGGGTCATCATACACTCGTCAGCGAGATCGCAGAGGATATCACCCCACCCACTATACACAGCCCCCACACCACTAGAGGGATATCAGACAACCAACGTGCTACCCTGAGACAAGGCTGACAATAGCCGACGAAGAGCTCCTCCACCGCACGACCCCGAGGGGGTGCAAAACTGGACACGAAGATCATGTCATTGACTCAACCCACTCAAGTGACGCACCCCTCCTAGGGACGGCATGGAAGAGCACTAGTAAGCCAGTGACCCAGCCCCCGTAATGGGGTCCGGTGAAGAGGGGGGGAGCCGTCCAGGCAGAGACAGCAAAGGCGGTTCGTCGCTCCAGTGCCTTTCCGTTCACCTTTGCACTCCTGGGCCAGACAACACTCAATCATAGGACCTACTGAAGAGATGTCTTCAGTAATGACTTAAAGGTCGAGACCGAGTCTGCGTCTTTCACATGAGTAGACAGACCATTCCATAAAAATGGAAAGCCCTGCCTCCAGCTGTTTGCTTAGAAATTCTAGGTACAATAAGGAGGCCTGCGTCTTGTGACTGTAGTCTACGTGTAGGTATGTAAGGCAGTGACCTCTATCCAACGCAGGAGAAAATATATAACATAATATTCGTGTTGCGCCATTGTCCTTATGTATTATAATCATATACAATTTCAGTACCACGTGTCTGTTGGACTGTGCCATCCCCACTGCCTCCACAATAGATTAGTCTACTCAAACAGGCGAGAATCAGACAGGTGTCTTGTACACAGCGACTTTCCCCCCCCTTTTTTTGTTTTGTTGCTATATGCTCAACTAAAGAAATGTTGGTCGACCAACAGCCTATCGCCCCCCCCAAAAATGTACTAAATGGGGTAAGCCCGAGTCACCAAGGGTTTGCGGAATTGCAGTTGCACTAACGGTTCATAACTGAACAGAAACATGAGGGTTGAGTACTACACACACAAAGCAGATGTTTGCGCAAATAGTCAATCACGATGCGCAATGACCAATTTGTCCAGCCAGTGATCGCTTGGGAGTCCTCTCCCCGATTCATGACTTCCTGTATCAAACAGGAAAAATCTTGCACTACCAAATAAACGAGGTCCGGTAGTCACTGCTGAGAAATGTCTGAAACTATAGATAAGATGCATCTTTTATCTATTGGACATAGGCTTTAGCTCGGTGGGATAAGTCCAGAGAACCAGGTTTGAAACCTTATCGGTCAAATCTGTATTGGGCAGTGTTTTATCCATGGGTGGTGAATGATGGTTGGTATGATGGAGAGATTGATTGATTCATACTTTATCGATATGTGTTTCAGATGAACTTGCTGCTGAAGGAGTACCTTGTATCGGGAGAGGTGAAGGAGGCGGAACGCTGTCTGCGTGACCTAGAAGTACCTCACTTCCACCACGAGCTTGTCTATGAGGTAAAAAAATGCTAAAAGCGCTTTGTGTCCTGTTTAGAAGGACGCACTGTATCAAAAAGTTTTGCAACAGAAAGCAAAAATATTTTATTGGACAACTACATGGAGTTTCTCCATACTGAACATGGCCTTTGTTGTCAGCACATACGGATATTGATAGCTGATCAGTGATGGCTCTATTGTACTTTCAATAGTTATATAGCTAGTTGGCGACGTATGGTGTAATCTTACTGGACTTTTCAGTATTGATAAGACTATAGTGTTGTGGTGTTTACTGTCATTAAGTGTGAAGACTGTTATATTTATCAAATCAATTCTCTGTGTAATTATTCCACGATTTAAACCAATCACGGAACAGTATTTCACTAGGAAGTTTGGCCACCACGGGAAAGTTGTTTAGAGTTTCAATTTCCCAACTATAAAGCTTCAGATATTTTCTTGTCGATTTTAGTCTTCTATGTATTGTTACCTCAAGTCTCATTCTTGAATGTCACAAACCCGAACATGAATCAGCAATTTACAAATTGGCTTAATTATTTACTAACTAATCAATCACAGAATTACATAAACACACAATTAGTTATACATTGATTACTGACATGATACACTGAAAAGTTCCTAGTGGGCTAAGCCTATATGACAGCTTGGTAGACAAAGGAAAGGGGTGTGGCATGCTCAAGAGCGGGAAACTCAGTGGACCCCATGCATACGCTCTACTCCTTGGAATGCTTATACTTTGAACAACTGCTCATTTGAAAATTGCAAAGTTTGTCCACCAGAGATCAGTCTTTCGGAGTTGTAGCTTGTTATAATGGATATGTCAGAGTACTGTTCGACCGGATGCGTTTACCAGACTAAAGTACTTGAACAGCTGCAGCCTGAATAATTGTTCTTTAGATTGTAGATTTCTTAGCCATTTCAATGTGGGAATGCTCTCCACGTTCTCTGGTCTTGTTCTTCGGTAGAGTTGAAGTTTGAACCACCTGGCGTGTTTTGGTCTGGAGTAGTAGCCAATTCAATGTGGGGACACTGTCCCGGCATTATCTTGACTATATTTAAATCGCCAACTATTTCAACATGTAGTGACAGCTCTGTGTTTTCTAATGTACATTTTTGTCAGGAGTCCTTTAGAAGCACTTGCCTTGGAAGGGCGATTCCATGATGTTTGGGTATAATGTCTGTTCTCATGGGGGCGTGGCCACTGACTAGTTAAATCCTTAATTGTTTTAATATCTCGTTTAGAAGGCTAAAATCGCATTACATCTTCTAGTTTCATATTTTATAGTTTCATATTTTATACAACATTCAGACGCAAACCCCATAATTGTAAAGTGTACACAACCAAAAAGACAGTAATGTGTATTTCCTGTCCTTCATGAGATCACCAAATTAAACAAACTTGACATGACTGTCCCTTAAGTGTCCACCGACCATTTCAAGTAGTTTGAATACAGAAATATTGTTACATTATTCAACCCTTTGAAGGTTACCGTACTGCAAAGTATTTCTCTGTGGTAACAAAGGGATTCTCAACCTTAATTTTGGCAGAGGGGAATAGAGTACTAGGTATTTATGACCGTCATAAACCTGTGGTGGGAGAGAGAGGGGGCTATGATCCTCACCCAAAAAGGGTGCATCGTGACCATAGGTTTGACTTAACACAAACTTTTGAATTGTAATGTCACTTCCTTGTTTTAGAAAGAAAAGCAAAAAAAATTAGTCCATTAACCTTTTGTCAATAGGGGGAGCTGTTAGCATTATTTTTTTTTTTACATTTCCAAATTAAACTGCCTCGTACTCAATTCTTGATCGTACAATATGCATATTATTGTTATTATTGGATAGAAAACAGTCTATAGTTTCTATAGGAGTTGAAATTTTGTCTCTGAGTGGTACAGAACAATTTCTACAGCACTTTTCATGACAGGGTTCAGATTTCAGAAATTTTTACCTCTGATCTGGGGTCTGTTTATAAGGCCACAGTGAATGCTATGAAGAAACCGACACTACCTACGTCTTCCTCTGGGTGTCTGTACGTCATCACGTTTTCAATGAAGTCTATGGGACGTTCACAGCCATTATAAATGACAAAAATGTACAGAGACCCCTCTTTCTCAACGTGCGCCTCAAGCGTGAAGGCCATCGGACCTGCCTCGTTCCAAATCGTTTTCTAACCAGCAGTATTTCTCCGGTCATGTTTTCAGTCGTTATAGTTGTTAAAAACATCATAATGTAGTGAATTTTAACCGTTTTATATCAATTTATATCCGTTTAGTGCGATTTTGAGGAATTTCTTTGTCGTGCACTCTGAAAGTTTGGACACGCTTTAGGGTGTCGGTCGTTGGTGATGGACATTTCGAAGGACAGAGGACATCTATCGACCAAAAGACGTTTATAACATAGAAAGGATACATTGCCCAAGAATATGATGGAAGATCAGCTCAAAGTAAGCAATATTTAATATGATAAACCGTGTTTCTGTCGAAATATTTTAAACGCATACATCGCCATTTTGTTTGGTATAGCTTCACTTGGCCAACCCTGTATTGAAAAGTAAGGATAATTTTAAAAATGTAAATCAGCGGTTGCATTAAGAACTAATTTGTCTTTCGATTCCTGTCAACCCTGTATTTTTTAGTCAAGTATATGATTAGCTTTTAATTAAACTAGATCACTCTGATAGATGACGTCAGACATATTGAGGCTTGATTTCCTAGTATTTTCATTGTGTAACCACGGTTTTGTATGGCTAAATATGCACCTTTTCGAACAAACTGTATATGTATGTTGTAAAATGATGTTACAGGAGTGTCATCGGAAGAATTCTGAGAAGGTTAGTGAAAAAATTAATATCTTTTGGCGGTGGTTACGTTATAGCGCTCTTTGGCTGGAATCGATGCTCTGGTAACGTTGGAACATGTAGTATGCTAACTTATCGATTTATTGTGTTTTCGCTGAAAAACGCTTAGAAAATCTGAAATATGGTCTGAAATCACAAGAACTGGGTCTTTCCATTGCTATGCTTTGTCTATTTTTATGAAATGTTTTATGATGAGTAAATTGGTCATACACGTTGCTCTATCTAGTAATTCTAGTGGATTTGTGATGGTCGGTGCAATTGTAAACTGTGATTTCTACCTGAAATATGCACTTTTTTCTAACAAAAACTATCCTATACCATGAATATGTTATCAGACTGTCATCTGATGGTTTTTTTTATAGGTTATTGGCTATCAATATCTTAGTTGAGCCGAATTGGTGATAGCACCTGAAGGAGTAAGAAACTGATGGAGTTAGAATAGTGGTGTATTTTGCTAACGTGTTTAGCTAATAGATTTACATATTTTGTCTTCCCTGTAAAACATTTTAAAAATCTGAAATGGTGGCTTTATTCACAAGATCTGTATCTTTCATCTGGTGTCTTGGACTTGTGATTTAATGATATTTAGATGCTACTATCTACTTCTGAAGCTATGCTATCTATGCTAATCAGTGTGTGGGGGGTGGGGGGTGCTCCCGGATCCGGGTTTCTGAGGCAGTAAAAGTTAAAATAACATCAAATTAGTCCGAAATGCAGTGTAGACATTGTTAATGTTGTAAATGACTATTGTAGTTGGAAACTGCTTTAAAAAAAAATAATAATAATGGAATCTCTACATAGGTGTACAGAGGCCCATGATCAGCAACCATCACTCCTGTGTTCCAATGGCACGTTGTGTTAGCTAATCCAAGTTTATCATTTTAAAAGGCTAATTGATCATTAGAAAACCCTTTTGCAATTATGTTAGCACAGCTGAAAACTATAAAACTGGCCTTTAGACTAGTTGAGTATCTGGAGCATCGGCATTTGTGGGTTCGATTACAGGCTCAAAAGGGCCAGAAACAAAGGACTTTCTTCTGAAATTTGTCAGTCTATTCATGTTCGGAGAAACGAAGGCTATTCCATGCGAGAAATTGCCAAGGAACTGAAGATCTCGTACAACGCTGTGTACTACTCCCTTCACAGAACAGCGCAAACAGGCTCTAACCAGAATAGAAAGAGGAGTGGGAGATCCCGGTACACAACTGAGCAAGAGGACAAGTACATTAGTGTCTAGTTTGAGAAACAGACAACTCGCAAGTCCTCAACTGGCAGCTTCATTAAATAGTACCCGCAAAACACCAGTCTCAACGTCAACAGTGAAGAGGCAACTACGGGATGCTGGCCTTCTAGGCAGAGTTGCGAAGAAAAAGCCATATATCAGACTGGCTAATAAGAAGAAAAGATTAAGATGGACAAAAGAACACAGACACTGGACAGAGGAACTCTGCCTAGAAGGCCAGTATCCCCGAGTCGCCTCTTCACTGTTGACGTTGAGACTGGTGTTTTGAGGGTACTATTTAATGAAGCTGCCAGTTGAGGACTTGCGAGTTGTCTGTTTCTCAAACTAGATACTTGAATGTACTTGTCCTCTTGCTCAGTTGTGCACCGGGGCCTCCCACTCTCTCTATTCTGGTTAGAGACAGTTTGTGCTGTTCTGAGAAGGGAGTAGTACACAGTGTTGTACGAGGTCTTACGTTTCTTAGCAAATTCTCGCATGGAATAGCCTTTGTTTCTCAGAGCAAGAATAATGACGAGTTTCGGAAGAAAGTTGTATGTTTCTGGCCGATCTGTGCCTGTAATCGAACCCACAAATGCGGATGCTCCAGATACTGAACTATTCTAAAGAAGACCAGTTTTATTGCTTCTTTAATCATTTTTCAGATGTGCTAACATAATTGCAAAAGGGTTTTCTAATGATCAATTAGCCTTTTTAAACTTGGATTAGCTAACACAACGTGCCAATGGAACACAGGAGTGATGGTTGCTGATAATGGGCCTCTGTACGCCTGTGTAGATATTCCATAAAGAAATCTGCCGTTCCAGCTACAATAGTCATTTACAACATTAACAATGTCTACACTGTATTTCTGATAAATCTGATGGTATTTTAATGGACATTGTGCTTTTCTATCAAAAACAAGGTCATTTCTAAGTGACCACAAACTTTTGAATGGTAGTGTATGTTACATTAATGTTTATGGTCCATGCTGCTATGAAGATAGTTTGTTTTATTGTTTTTGTCTGACATGTTATCTTGCAAATCATTACCAAACATTATTCCACCAACATCCTCGATACTAATTAAATGCAAATGTAATCAGTTACTCAAAATATTTCATGCCAAATCCATTCACTGTGGTGAGAATTAAAGCAATGCTGCCCCAATGTGGTTAAATATGGGATTGAAACCTCTCTGAAAATATTTTACTAGTCTGAAAATAGCAAAATTACCAGCGCCTTTTATTGTGTCAAATAATTCTTCCTCCACTCTTCAGTCTCATCTTGGTCAAGCTGCCGTTGCACATAATGGAATATTTAAGACACTGTGTGCATGACATAACCGGTGTTCCAAATGGCACCTTATTCCCTTTAGTGCGCTGGACAAAGGTAGTGCACTATATAGGGAATAGGGTGCCATTTGGGACGGTACTTTTACAATCATTTTGTACATGAACATCCTGTTCATAGACATTAGCACGAAGTCCAATGCATTTTCTTCTCCTTCTCTCCTGTTTGGTCACCAGGCTGTTGTCATGGTGCTGGAGTCCAAGGGGGACACGGCCGTCAAGATGATGTGTAAGCTCCTCCAGGCCTTCTGGAAGATTGGCCTCGTCACAGTGGACCAGATGAACCGGGTATGTCCCCTTACGCACCAGAAAGTAGCACCAAATTCACTGGTAGCACCAGCACAAAAAATACCTCTAAACTTCTAAAAACTATTTCCAGTGATATGACTGCAGGTTTTTCTTTTCCAGCACTACAATTAACATAGCATGACTCGAATGTTAAACGAGTATTAATTGTCAACGTCAGACCTTGTGGATTTAAACCCGTCTGTAGACCCATCTGTAACTACTCAGTCAAGGCATATTTTCTGTTGCTGATATAGTTACAGTATTTGGCCATATTCTCTCTAGCTATAGCCACAGTATATATTGTGATATTCTCTCGAGTCACTGTCAAGGCATATTCATTTGTTACCTGACAAGCTCAAGTGACAGAATTGAATCGTCTCTTATATTGTCTTATGATTGAAAATGTTCTTTGGCTGTATGATTTGCTTACTCTGACTTCTTGTAACAACCAGGGCTTCCAGCGTGTGTACGATGAGCTGCCAGAGATCAACCTGGACGTGCCCCACGCCCACTCCATCATGGAGTCCTTTACGGACCTCTGCTACCAGGAGTCTGTTATCACCAAACAGTTGAGAGACTCCTGTCCCTCCAGGTCAGTCCCAGTGTTGAGTGGTGCAAACTCTCATTTTGTCTCTTGGGTATAGTCAGTTCCTGATTCTGCGATCGCATTAGATTTTTTGCAAAAATCCACAATTCCCTGGATATTATGCGAGGGCTTGCAAATTTGACCAGTCACTGCACTATCTCTGCATGAAACTAAAAACATCTATCTCTGCATGAAACTAAAAACATTAACCCATCACCACAATACAAAAATAGGGCTTGTGATGTCAACCAATCAACGCACATTTACTGCATAATGATCAAATCAAGCCACACGTCAACAAACCTTTAACCTCTTCAGTGCATTTTCTTCACAAATTGGACAAAATTATTGCATTTTGTCATACAAAAGGTTGGAATTGCTGCTTCAAAATAAAGCATGTTTAACTGCAAATATCACAATCCTGGAGGGGCTGTACAATTAAGTCATTATGTTTTTGATAAAACTAGACTAATCAGAGTATGCATCCTTAATGTGTTTACATTAATAATGCCATAGTCTGAGTAATATCAAGTAATTAGTGTACATGTAAACCCACTCAATATGAGTATATTAATTACTTTATGAATAGCTTTTCACTAGGCCCCGAGTGTTTTGCATTGTAAGGCTGAGGACTCATATCCTCAACTCATTGGTAGCCTATGAAGTACTGAATCGCCTGTTCTGTCTGTCCATCAGGGGGCGGAAGCGGTTTGTGAGTGAGGGAGACGGGGGCCTGATCAAGAACTAGTGTGGAGGAGGGGGGTGCTCGGCGTCCCTCTGCCCATCAAACCGCAGGCCTGAGGCTGGGCAGGCTCGCGGTCAGAGTCCCCTGATTTATCTCCGGCCCTTTGTTATCACCACCCACTCACTCACCCACACACCAACGCTGACATCAGGTGAAGGAGGACCGAGGAGACGGGCAATCTTTTACATTTTTTTTACTTTTTTTTTTTCTCCTGTCATTTTTGTAAGTTTTTTTTTTTTTTTTTTTAATTCCGGGGTTGTTGATCATTCTTTTCAGTCTGTTCTTTGAGTCTGAGTCAAGGCCCTGGATAAAGGGGGGTCAAATGGAGTCACTTAAGCTGGGGTTAAGGGTCAATGGGAAGTGGAAAAGGGATAATGTATTGTCTTGTGCTGGGCACGGGTTATTTTGGCTTTTTTTTTTTGCTATACCGGTGACTGTCTTTCTCTAATTTTCTTTTCGCTTTGCATGTATAACGCTCATAAAAAGAAGTAAAAATACAACGCACTTGTCAAAAAAAGACAACTCGTCATCAGCATACTGCATCGCAAGCTCTTATGAACTGAATCGCTCTTTGGAATGACATGGACCTCTGCATTTGTTTGGCCAAAGGTTTCTGTAATTACACAAAGACAAAGTTATATGGTTCTTAACTTTTTATTTTTGATGGTGATTTTGCTCTGTCAGTTGGGTTATTTATCTGTCCCCTCCACAGGCAGGGTGGTTCAACTGTTCCTAGGCAGGGTTCTTAAACTGTCATAAGCACAGCAGCAGTCACAAAAGCCTGTCAGGTTTATAACTAGAGCCCAGATCAGGGCCTTCCTTCTTCCCCTTAGTGGAAGGCCTCTCCCTTCTAGTATACTAATCGAGTGTCAGAATGGGAGGGTTAGCTTCTCTCTAAATATACAGTGCAAATACGCAGGGTCTCTAGAACCCCTCTTCCGTTCGCTGAGCTGTTGACAAACTGGAACACCTTGCAGGCTTTTGTGTTGGTATTGTGATGTTTCATTCTCATACTCCAACTGTTACATGTCATCTAGTGGAATCTGTTTTAGGCAGACCTGGGTTTAAAAAGTAGGTTTATCAAATACTTTGTGCTTGATTAGACTTGTCTGGCACAATGAAACCAATGAATTTCAGGCACTCCAGGCAGGCTACATCAAATGCTCAATTAGTAACTGAAAATACATTTGAACCCAGGTCTGGCCCTAAGAGAGCGCGAAGGAATCAAGTCTTATCGCTGATCTAAGGTCTCGTATGAGAATGCAATGGATTTTTCCTGCCTTTGTTGACCAATATGTAAAGTAATAAGCTCAGTCGTAATGTGAGTTCAGGATGGGGGAAACATTGATTGATTTAAAAAAAAGCAACAACTAGTGAGGTTGAGTGTGTCATCACCCCTGTTTTGTTTACATAAACTGGTTTGGGAATGGCTTTAAGGAGCTAGAAGTGAGTGTTCATCGCCACCTAGGGCTGAGAGGAGGCGTCTGACGTCAGCGTTTATTCCTAGTCATCAGCTCGGAACCACTTGTCCCTGATTTGCCATTCTCCATTTCACTTATTTTAACAGCGTTTATGTTTTGAAAAGTTCATAGCTGATACATTTAGGAAAATCCTTAACAGTTTTGTTACATATACAATCACACCAACTACAGTTTACGGATTTCAATGCATTTGAATGCATCGCAAAAAGAAAACGTGGGTTTTTACACACAAGCCTCACAGAGCCATCTTTGTATTACTGTGTATTGCTATAAAACACTTTACAAGGTTAAACTCCCTTCCCCATGCAGTTCATTATACAATAATTTCAATAAAATTCCATATTTCTCTTCAGTGTAATATTCTTTGGGGACATTTTTGTATAACCAGTTCCTGTTACATGCTATTGCTAGGCATATGACAATCAAATTAATGCTTGTTCCATACTGGATAGAAAATTGATGGACTTGAATGATCAACACTATAATGCATTGCACAACCTGGCCCAATTCGAATACATGAAGTTGGACTTAATATCTGCATATTCTGGTTTAGTGAACACATTTAGGATGGCATAGTCCCAAATGTCATAATCAACTACTGATGCAATGGTTCAGGACTGTGTACAGTATGTCCAAAAGTATATATTTTTCAGCCTGTTCCTTACAGAATATAATGGTGTGCATGGATTGAATGTTGTGGCCTCTGGCCAAATAACTCGAGCTGTGGTGTAATCAGAGTTGCGACGTTCCGTTTTGCAACAAACGAGTTTAAAGTCGAGTAATGCAGGTAGGTGTTAAGTTTTCTTCCGTGTAAGAAACATTTTGCAACAGAATGGGCGTAATGAATAGGCCCCTGGCGTGGGCAGTCAGCACTGTGTACACGTCAGTGTTTTACGAGAGCGAGGGGATCAAGAACTAGCGCGAATTATGTGCAGCTGATATTCTGTCCATTTGAAATGTGAGTTTTACATTTACTGTCCATATTACATATAGTACATTTCTCGGTGATTTATGTGCTGCATTATTGGCAGAAAAGCTTGTTTAAAAATTATGCAAACTCGTGCTAAAACAGGTCTGCCCGATAGTTTAGTGACAGACACCGATTTGCTAATCATTCATTAGCCAGTTAGCTTTAGCCGAAAGGCTTAAATGTATGCTTTGCCTAGCGCAGTAACACATTTTTTTAAATAATGTTATAATAGTTTTAAAGGGTATTTATTTATGCAACTTTGCAGGTTAATAATTTCCATAGTCGACGAGGCAACATTACATTTGCTAGCTAGGTAGCAAACTACTAGCTAGTTCTGTAGTTGCAAGCAATGTTACCTCCTAGCAGTGGCAGGTGCATTATAATTAGCCAGGCTAAAAGCTGAAGATGAGGTCGAGGATAACTGTTTTTAGAAACGCTAGTATTTACACACTGGCGTAGTTGGCAATTAGCTTACAAAATAACTGAATAGTCCGCCGAAAACCAGAAGTGAACAAAATTATATTTCAATTTACTCTGTAGATTGACTGTAGGCTTTGTCCTTATGCAGGCGGAATTCCAGAAGAAAAAAATCTAATGAAATGTATAAATAAACAGAATTCCCAAACGTAGGTCTGTTGTAGACCCATGCAGTTTCTCAGCGAGATTTGCCTGACAACTCAAACTGAATTATTCTGCTAGTTCTTGGTGAAGTTAAAATAAGGGCTGTTGTACAAAGCAAGTCATCAGCAATTGGAGTATCAAAGTTTTCAAAATGCTGCTTTACCCACGTGTCTCTGGCCCAACCCATCGGTTTCTGTGACCAATTAGAACGGTTAGAATGTTTGCTTTCTGGAAATCATTGGGGAGCTACTCAGATCCAGACTCATTGCTGAGCAGAAGCTAAAGGCTTCCGCATGCTTTGGTTCGGCTGGCACCTAGACAAGTTTCCGAAGTGCTCGCATACTCCCTTTAAAGACCTTCACTTGAACAACAAGAAAATCTAATCAAGTTTTATTGGTCACATACACATGGTTAGCAGATGTTAATGCGAGTGTAGTGAAATTTTGTGCTTCTAGTTCCGACCATGCAGTAATATCTAACAAGTAATCTAACAATTTAACAACTACCTTATACACACAAGTGTAAAGGAATGATTAAGAATATGTACATATATGGATGAGTGATGGCCATGCAGCATAGGCAAGATGCAGTAGATGGTAATAAGTACAGTATATACATATGAGATGAGTAATGTAGGGTATGTAAACATTATATGAAGTGTCATTGTTTAAAGTGATTAGTGATAATTTATTACATCCAATTTTTTATTATTAAAGTGGCTAGAGATTTGAGTCGGTATGTTGGCAGCAGCCACTCAAAGTTAGTGATGGCTGTTGAATAGTCTGATGGCCTTGAGATAGAAGCTGTTTTTCAGTCTCTCGGTCCCCGCTTTGATGCACCTGTACTGACCTCGCCTTCTGGATGACAGCGGGGTGAACAGGCAGTGGCTCGGGTGGTTGTTGTCCTTGATGATCTTTTTGGTCTTCCTGTGACATCGGGTGATGTAGGTGTCCTGGAGGGCAGGTAGTTTGTCCCTGGTGATGCGTTGTGCAGACCTCACTACCCTCTGGAGAGCCTTACGGTTGTGGGCGGAGCAGTTGCCATACCAGGCGGTGATACAGCCTGACAGGATTCTCTCGATTGTGCATCTGTAAAAGTTTGAGGGTTTTGGGTGACAAGCCAAATTTCTTCAGCATCCTGAGGTTAAAGAGGCGCTGTTGTGCCTTCTTCATCACGCTGTCTGTGTGGGTGGACCATTTCAGTTTGTCTGTGATGTGTATACCAAGGAACTTAAAACGTTCCACCTTCTCCACTACTGTCCTGTCGATGTGGGTAGGGGGGTGCTCCCTCTGCTGTTTCCTGAAGTCCACGATCATCTCCTTTGTTTTGTTGAGTGTGAGGTTATTTTCCTGACACCACACTCCGAGGGCCCTCCTCCCTGTAGGCCGTCTCGTCGTTGTTGGTAATCAAGCCTACCACTGTAGTGTTGTCTGCAAACTTGATGATTGAGTTGGAGGTGTGCATTGCCACGCAGTCATGGGTGAAAAGGGAGTACAGGAGAGTAGAGGTCGACCGATTAATCGGAACGGCCGATTTAATTAGGGCCGATTTCAAGTTTTCATAACAATCGGAAATCTTTAATTTTGGACGCCGATTTTTATTTTTTATTTTATTTAACTAGGCATGTCGGTTAAGAACAAATTCTTATTTTCAATGACGGTCTAGGAACGGTGGGTTAACTGCCTTGTTCAGGGGCAGAACGACAGATTTTTACCTTGTCAGCTCGGGGGATTCAATCTTGCAACCTCACAGTTAACTAGTCCAACGCTCTAACCACCTGCCTCACGAGGAGCCCGCCTGTTACGCAAATGCAGTACGAAGCCACGGTAAGTTACTAGCTAGCATTAAACTTATCTTATAAAAAATCAATCATAATCACTAGTTATAACTACACATGGTTGATGATATTACTAGTTTATCTAGCGTGTCCTGCGTTGCATATAATCGATGCAGTGCGCATTCGCGAAAAAGGACTGTCGTTGCTCCAACGTGTACCTAACCATAAACATCAATGCCTTTCTTAAAATCAATACACAGAAGTATATATTTTTAAACCTGCATATTTAGCTAAAAGAAATCCAGGTTAGCAGGCAATATTAACCAGGTGAAATTGTGTCACTTCTCTTGCGTTCGTTGCACGCAGAGTCAGAGTATATGCAACAGTTTGGGCCGCCTGGCTCATTGCGAACTAATTTGCCCAAATATTATGACATAACATTGAAGGTTGTGCAATGTAACAGGAATATTTAGACTTATGGATGCCACCTGTTAGATAAAATACGGCACGGTTCCGTATTTCACTGAAAGAATAAACGTTTTGTTTTCAAGATGATAGTTTCCGGATTCGACCATATTAATGACCTTAGGCTCGTATTTCTGTGTGTTATTATGTTATAATTAAGTCTATGATTTGATAGAGCAGTCTGACTGCGCGATGGTAGGCACCAGCAGGCTCGTAAGCATTCATTCAAACAGTACTTTCGTGCGTTATGCCAGCAGCTCTTCGCAATGCGTCAAGCATTGCGCTGTTTTACTTCAAGCCTATCAACTCCCGAGATTAGGCTGGTGTAACCGATGTGAAATGGCTAGCTAGTTAGCGGGGTGCCCGCTAATAGCGTTTCAAACGTCACTCGCTCTGAGACTTGGAGTAGTTGTTCCCCTTGCTCTGCATGGGTAACGCTGCTTCAAGGGTGGCTGTTGTCGATGTGTTCCTGGTTCGAGCCCAGGTAGCGGCGAGGAGAGGGATGGAAGCTATACTGTTACACTGGCAGTACTAAAGTGCCTATAAGAACATCCAATAGTCAAAGGTATATGAAATACAAATTGTATAGAGAGAAATAGTCCTATAATTCCTATAACTAAAACTTCTTACCTGGGAATATTGAAGACTCATGTTAAAAGGAACCACCAGCTTTCATATGTTCTCATGTTCTGAGCAAGGAACTTAAACGTTAGCTTTCTTACATGGCACATATTGCACTTTTACTTTCTTCTCCAACACTTTGTTTTTGTATTTAAACCAAATTGAACATGTTTCATTTTTTATTTGAGGCTAAATTGATTTTATTGATATATTAAGTTAAAATAAGTGTTCATTCAGTATTGTTGTAATTGCCATTATTACAAATAAATTCAAAAAAATCGGCCGATTAATCGGTATCGGCGTTGAAAAATCATAATCGGTCGACCTCTACAGGAGAGGGCTGAGAACAAACCCTTGTGGGGCCCCAGTGTTGAGGATCAGCGGGGTGGAGATGTTTCCTACCCTCACCACCTGGGGGTGGCCCGTCAAAGTCCAGGACCCAGTTGCAATAGGCGATCCCGACGAGTTGACGAGTTTGGAGACGAGTTTGGAGGGTACTATGGTGTTAAATGCTGAGCTGTAATCGATGAACAGCATTCTTATATAGGTATTCCTCTTGTCCAGATGGGTTAGGGCAGTGTGATTGCGATTGCGTTGTCTGTAGACCTATTGGGGCGGTAAACAAATTGGAGTGGGTCTAGGGTGTCAGGTAGGGTGGAGGTGATATGATCCTTGACTAGTCTCTCAAAGCTCTTCATGATGACGGAAGTGAGTGCTACGGGGCGATAGTCGTTTAGCTCAGTTACCTTAGCTTTCTTGGGAACAGGAACAATGGTGGCTCTCTTGAAGCATGTGGGAACAGCGGACTGGGATAGGGATTGATTGAATATGTCTGTGAACACACCAGCCAGCTGGTCTGCGCATGCTCTGAGGACACGCTAGGGATGTCATCTGGGCCGGCAGCCTTGCGAGGGTTAACACGTTTAAATGTTTTACTCACGTTGGCCGCGGTGAAGGAGAGCCGGCAGGTTTTGGTAGCGGTCTGTGTCAGTGGCACTGTATTGTCCTCAAAGAGAGCAAAGAAGTTGTTGAGTTTATCTGGGAGCAAGACGTCGGTGTCCGCGACGGGGCTGGTTTTCTTTTTGTAATCCGTGATTGACTTTTGACCCTGCCACATACGTCTCATGCCTGAGCCGTGGAATTGCGACTCTACTTTGTCTCTATACTGACGCTTAGCTTGTTTGATTGCCTTGCGGAGGGAATAGCTACACTGTTTGTATTCGGTCATGTTTCCGTCCGCCTTGCCGTGATTGAAAACAGTGGTTCGCGCTTTCAGTTTTGCGCAAATGCTGCCATCAATCCACAGTTTCTGGTTAGGGAAGGTTTTAATAGTCACTGTGGGTACAATGTCACCGATGCACTTGCTAATAAACTCACTCACCGAATCAGTGTATACATCAATGTTGTTGTCTGAGGCTATCCGGAACATATCCCAGTCCATGTGATCGAAGCAATCTTGAAGCGTGGAATCAGATTGCTCGGACCAGCATTGAACAGACCTGAGCACGGGCCTTTCCTGTTTTAGTTTCTGTCTATAAGCTGGGAGCAACAAAATGGAGTCGTGGTCAGATTTGCCGAAAGGAGGGTGAGGGAGGGCTTTGTGTGCGTCGTGGAAGTTAGAGTAGCAATGATCCAGAATGCTGCCAGCCCGGGATTCTGCCAGCATTCGATATGCTGATCAAATTTAGGGAGCATTGTTTTCAGATTAGCTTTGTTAAAATCCCCAGCTATAATAAATGCACCCTCAGGATATGTGATTTCCAGTTTACATAGTCCAATGAAGTTCTTTCAGGGCGGTCGAGGTGTCTGCTTGGGGGGGATATACACAGATGTGATTATAATCGAAGAGAATTCTCTTGGTAGATAATGTGGTCGGCATTTGATTGTAAGGAATTCTAGGTCAGGTGAACAAAAGGACTTGAGTTCCTGTATGTTGTTATGATCACACCACGACTTGTTAATCATAAGGCATACACCTCCGCCCTTCTTCTTACCAGAGAGATGTTTGTTTCTGTCTGCACGATGCGTGAAGAAACCGGGTGGCTGTACCGACTGATAACGTATCCCGAGTGAGCCATGATTCCGTGAAACAGAATGTTACCATCTCTGATGTCTCTCTGGAATGCAACACTTGCTCGAATTTTGTCTACCTTGTCAAGAGACTGGACATTGGCGAGTAGTATATTTGGGAGCGGTGAGCGATGTGCCCGTCTACGGAGCCTGACCAGAAGACCGCTCTGTCTGCCCAATGAGCGACGAAGGGGCCTAGACTTCGGCTACCGAAATTAGGCTTGCCTTGAAAAAAAATGTGATGTGCACAAACAGCCGAAAACCAAAAAAACGTCACAATGTTGTCATATAATACAGTGCCTTGAGAAAGTATTCATGCCCCTTGACTCCCGAGTGGCGCAGCAGTCTAAGGCCCTGCGTCTGTGCAAGAGGCATCACTACAGTCCCTGGTTCGAATCCAGGCTGTATCACATCCGGCCGTGATTGGGAGACCCAAAGGGCGGCGCACAATTGGCATAGCGTTGTCTGGGTTTGGCCGGGGTAGGCCGTCATAGTTAAGAACAAATTCTTATTTACAGACTTGCCTAGTTAAGTAAATAAAAATGTAAATCCACATTTTTCTGTGCTGTAGCCTAAATTCAACATGGATTAAATAGATTGTTTTTCTCACCCATCTACACACAAAACCCCATGACATAGTAAAAACATGTTTTTAGACAGAAATATCTCATTTACAGAAGTATTCACACCCCTAAGTCAATACTTTGTAGAAGCACCTTTGGCGGTGAATACAGCTGTGAGTCTTTCTGGGTAAGTCTCTAAGAGCTTTTCACACCTGGATTGTGCAACATTTGCCGATTTATTTTGCGTTTTTGTTTAATCTGACTGCCAATTCCTGATCTTCTGAGAACATCATTTGAGGAGTCGCCTGAAGCGTGAGAGGAATGGGAGCTACAGGTATACAACAGTGCTGCGACTGTAGTGAGGACGACTGGCTACTGTTCTGAACTTTGTGTGGTGAGCTTTCTGACGCCCAGAGCTGCTGAGGCATCACAAGTGGGTGCTACAGAGTGGAAGAGGAGAAGTCCAGTGGCTATAATACTCAGGCTGGTTCCCAGACTTCCCCTCTACAAGATCATCAGCAGACTCCATCATCTACCATCCTTTGGCTCCCTCTGCTCAAGCCATGAACCTCTCCATCTTCGGAGGATGCAGCTTCCAAAGACTTGGCCTCTATTGGTTGATCTGTCATGATATATTGCTATTTTGTTTTTTCCACTTGAAGCGCTTTGAAATTCTATGAAAAGCACTTTAGAAATGTTATATATTATTATTCAAAATTCTTCAAGCTTTGTCAAATTGGTTGTTGATCATTACTAGACAACCATTTTCAGGTCTTGCCATATTTTCAAGTAGATTTAAGTCAAAACTGTAACTCTGCCACTGTCTTCTTGGTAAGCAACACTAGAGTAGATTTGTCCTTGTCTTTTAGGTTATTGTCCTGCTGAAAGGTGAATTCATCTCCCAGTGTCTGGTGGAAAGCAGACTGAACTAGGTTTTTGCCTGTGCTTAGCTCCATTCCATTAATTTTTTTATCCTGAAAAACTCACCAGTCCTTAATGATGACAAGCACACTCACAATATTATGCAGCCTCCACTATGCTTGAAAATATGAGGGGTGTACTCAGTAATGTGTTGTATTGGAATTGCCTCTAACAAGACAAAAAGTGAATTGCTTTGCCACTTTTTTTGCTGTATTACTTTAGTGCCTTGTTGCAAACAGGATGCATGTTTTGGAATATTTTTTATTCTGTACAGGCTTCCTTTTTGCTATGTCAATTAGGTAAATATTGTGGAGTAACTACAATGTTGTTGATCAATCCTCAGTTTTCTCCTATCACAGCCATTAAAATCTGTAACAGTTTTTTAAAGTCAACATTGGCCTCATGGCAAAATCCCTAAGCGGTTGCGTTCCTCTCATGCGACTGAGTTAGGAAGGACGCCTGTATCTTTGTAGTGACTGGGTGTATTGATACATCATCCAAATTGTAATTAATAAATTTACCATGCTTTTTTTTAAATCCATCTATAGGTGCCCTTTGCGAGGCATTGGAAAACCTCCCTGGTCTTTGTGGTTGAATTTGAAATTAAATTCCTGCGTAATATTCATTTTTTTTCAAGCTAATTCCAAGCAACGCTAGTGTGTAAAATGATAGCGTTGCTAAAAGCAGTTAAGGTCTAGGCCAGGGATGGACAACTTTGATGGGGGTGTGGCCCACAAAAAAACGGAATTCATCATGAGGGGCCGCAGGGGGTCTGTGTACCCACATCCATTGGTCCGCCTTCAAAAGAAGGGCCGCCAGTTGCCCATCCCTGGTCTAGGCTAATGTTTATATGGTAATGACTTTGTCCCTGTTATTCTATAAACTAAGAGCACTGGCATGCCATTCTTTTTATGGTAACCAAATATGATAACGTACTGGTTAGAACTTATACACGGCTATGAAAATAGTGTGGACATGTTCATATTACCTATAAACGTGGAGAGCATTCCTTTCCTCGTATCCTCTCCTCGCTTCCCTCTGTTGAGAAGGATGTGAGGAATTGGAGAGAAATGTGAGATTCCCCCACAGTATCCTTCTCTTCCTCCTCAGCTGGAAGGATGGGCAGGCAGAGGAAGAGAGTGGTGTCCGGCGAGGCTGACCCCCCTCTCACAAGGAAAGACGAGAAACCTGCCACCCTACAACGCAAGGAGAAGAAAAAAAAGCTTGACATCTGCAAAATCTTCATCAATATCTCCATCGGCCTCTGCATCTTCAGCCTTACCTGGTTCTGCTATGCCCTTTACATGCGTTCCTCGCTGGCCAAACGGGTGGTAACTCTCCACCACTCGCCGCCCGTCCTCGATGCCAACAGCACCAGTGCTGAGGTGTCCCCTGAGAGGTTTTGGGGCTCCTACCGACCCCAGGTCTACTTTGGGATGAAAACTAGGAGCCCCAGATCTGTTGTCACAGGTACAATACTGTCATTTCTCTACATTCACACTTAAATATTTGCTAATACTATTGACAATACTATTGACTAAAGTGTCAGCTGGAAATAACTGTGTATACTATGTGGCAAGCGGTACTAACCTGTTTGCGAAACACCAGAGGAACACAATGGAAATAAGTTGTATCACTTATTGTGTTATCCTCATATTATATGTGGTTTATATCAGGATTTATGTTAGGACCCTACCGTTACTCCTTAAGGTCCAAGGATCTTATGTTATTTTCAGAGGTAGACTGGCTCTGGCAGCCAAAACTCTTATCTAAACGGGAATTGATTCTTAGTTGCGATATGGTTCTAGAAAATTTTTATTTAACCTTTTATTGAACTAGGCAAGTCAGTTAAGAACATATTCTTATTTACAATGATGGCCTAGGAACAGTGGGTTAACTGCCTGGCAGAACGACAGATTTTTATCTTGTCAGCTCGGGGGTTTGGTCTAGCAACCTTTCAGTTGCTGAAACATAAAGCCCTTTACTTTCATCTCACATCAAAATCATTTTACAAATGCAAATTATACTGTACACTTTTATCCGGCTTTATCACAGTTGCAGCCAACAGTATTTTTCGGTGACAACACATTTCTGGTGGCCTTCCATTACACACAGGTGTTCAGAGCATGCTAGATAGCTAGTTAGCACAGGTGGTCCCTCTGTCTTCCGTAAACCCTCGCTGTAACATGGCGATATGGCCGTTTGGAAGACTAAACCTAGCCCTATATTTTTATTTTCCAATTGGTAATTCAAGCGAGCTTCCCATTCGCCATTCAAGTGCATAGACAACTTGGCTGGCTTCAGCGTGTCAGATTGACATAGGATTGTTGGCCGAGGAAAAGTAAATGTGGACAGTTCTTCTTCAAATTGCTCATCAGAATTCGGTAGGAAGGACACGCTATTGCGTCCTCGAATTGCATGTTTTGTTGAAATGAATTACCATAAAGTAAATGACATTTCTTTCATTCTGAGCACTGTGGGTGGACGCTCTAATCAGGTAACGCACCCAATGCATATGGATCCGGTACATTTCTTAAATGTCCCGTAAATTCAATGTCCACCGCCACATTTTTCTAATGGAAACCCTGGATTATATATATATAATCCATGTACATGTTTAACATTTAATATTTTGGGGAATGATTTAAATAAATACATTCTGTGTTTCCATTTCTCTACATCCCAGGAATGATGTGGATGCGCCAGTTCTCTGAGGTGGATGTGAACCTCAGGCACACATGCGAGCAGGGCGACCGGCTGCAGGGCTACGGCTGGCTGATGCATGATGGCCTCAGCTTTGGTGTGCAGGAGATCCATGACAGCGACTTTACGCTCACCACGGAGTTCGTCAAGCGGATGGGCGGTGAGCACGGAGGGGACTGGACCTGGAGGATCACAGCCAAGCAGCATGTGAGTGTGGTGGGATACATTCACACACCTTTAAACCCACCTGGCAATTAACCAGCCATATTTTGTTCCGATTATTTGTCTTACATTGAAAGACATTTGAGTTTTGAAACTATTCATATTGTCTCCTGGTATTGATATTATTTTTTTTAAATTAGAATGCTACTGAGCAGAGTTTTTTTCTCTCCCATTTCACTAGGTTTCAAAACGTTTTCTCCTTACTGAACATGACCCAGTTCTTCCTTCCCCCAGAGTTCGGCTCCGCACGCGCCGGTCATCTCCCTGATGTTCTACGCTGCTGCCGACACCCAGGGTTCCCTGGAGGCCCACGTGGAAGAGAGGAACCGTCTGGGTTCCATCACTGGGTTCTCAGAGGAGCTGGGGAACTTCAAGATCACCTTCCGCAAGCCTGTTGCTGGGGAGTCCTCCAGTGCCAAATATGCCAGGTAGGTACTCTCCCAAACTGCTAACGTTAGCATTTTCGTACCCAAAAACCAATAGAACTCAATGAATGTACCCCAAATTTTGCAAACAGTGGACAAATGTGCCACAATAGTCCCTATTAACTAATATTTAAATAATACCAAGCAATACTAAATATCTGAAGAATATGTTCTTGTGAAAAAAATTGAGATCTTTTTCAATAAAATCAGTGAGCCTGTCAAGAGAGAAACATGATATGTGACAGAAATCATGTAGTATGAAACAAAGCATTGCATATTAATAAAGGCACAACTGCCACAGCAATGCATTGAGAAACAAAGCAGAGATGGGACATGTCTGCGGTGAAGATGGCCAGCCAAACTGCTGTTCTGGCTCTGATATATAGGTTATGTTCAACCTTTTGAGGGACAAAACAGAGACACATTGATCTGTTCCAGTGGTGAGGACAAGGTCAATAGAGACTCCAATGCATAGATATCGAAGGGACAGCAAGGTTTCATGAGGAGGTTGCACAATCAAGCCATAACGCAGGCCAGAAAAGAGCGTTGAATAGAAGGTAGGAAGAGCAGGAACACAGCAAACAAACAAGCCTGTCTGCCATTTAGACCATAAAGAACTGAAAAGGAGCATTGTTTTCATTCAACATAACACATCGGTCAGTATGCGGTACTCTTTATCCCTGACCCTTGGCTGAAATAGTATGAAATCACAGATGTAGGTTTAAGGTCATGCCACTTTCCAGGAGGCCACTGCACTCTGAAGGGTATAAAACCCTATGGTGATGGCAGGTCAAGAGTATTGGTGCCTTGCTCCAATTCTGAGAGGAAGCTTTGGCAAGATGAGAACATGAGAGATTCCCTCTACCTTCAGGGTGGTTCACCTTCGTCTTCTCTCCTTCTTTCCTCAGCTACAACTACCTCCAGACCTTGTCGCCAGGCTTGGAGAGGCTGACGGACATCGTGAGGAACAGCTTGAACCGCAGATTCGTCTACAGCCCCCCCTCTGGCGAGAAGAGGCAGTACATCGCGGTGGATACCTACAAGCCCCCGCACCAGCCGAAACCAGCCGACCCCAGAAAGGAGAGCGACTTTGTCCTGCACCAGGTCACCGTCCAGATGCCCTTCCAGATTGAGGTCCTGTTTGAGTCCGGTAGCTTCCGCAACCGTCCCAACCAGCTGTCAGCAGCGGCCATGACGGAGGAGCTGGAGGAGAGAAAGGCGGCGTTCGACGCCAAGTTCGAGAAGACGTTCGGTCTCCAGGCCAAAGGCTTGGGCCATGCCCAGGTGAAGTTCAGCAAGGCGGCGCTGAGCAACATGCTGGGTGGGATGGGTTACTTCTACGGCCAGTCGGTGGTCCAGTCGGTGTACAACGAGTACCCGCTGCTCTACCCTGAGGGTGCCCTGTTCACCGCTGTGCCCTCACGCTCCTTTTTCCCCCGAGGGTTCCTGTGGGACGAAGGCTTCCACCAGCTGCTGCTCAGCAAGTGGGACCCCCAGGTGACGCGGGAGGCCACGGCCCACTGGTTGGACCTGGTCAATATGGAGGGATGGATTCCCCGGGAGCAGATCCTGGGCGATGAGGCACGCAGCAAGGTCCCTGCCGAGTTTGTGGTGCAGCGCAATGAAAACGCCAACCCGCCCACCCTCTTCTTGGCCCTGCAGAAGCTGGTGGAGCAGCTCCAGGCCAATCCGGCTGCAGAGTCCTCACGGCCCACCCTGCCCTTCCTCCGCAGGCTCTACCCCCGGCTCCAGACATGGTTTGAGTGGTACAACACCACCCAGACAGGCCCGCTGCCCAACTCCTACCGCTGGCGGGGCCGCGACAAGGACACCAACCTCTTTCTCAATCCCAAGACGCTGACGTCCGGCCTGGATGACTATCCGCGGGCCTCGCACCCGTCAGCCGAGGAGCGCCATGTGGACCTGCACTGCTGGATGGCCCTGGCGTCGGGCACCATGGCCAGCGTGGCCCGGCTGCTGGGAGAGCCCCACCAGGAGTACGAGCGCACCCACCAGACGCTCAGCGACAACGCACTGCTGGACGAGCTGCACTGGTCAGACCAGCTTCGCTCCTTCAGCGACTATGGAAACCACACGCAGGCGGTGTCGCTGCAGCAGGAGAAGGTGTACGTCCCCCCGGGGCAGCCGAGGCACCAGTTTCCCGTGGCGCGCCTGGTGCGCTCGGTGCGCCGGGCCCCCAAGTCGCAGTTCGTCAATGCTTTGGGCTACATCAGCCTATTCCCCTTCCTGCTATACGTCCTGACGCCCGACTCACCCAAGCTTGAGCACATCTTCAGAGACATGAGGGACGCGGACAAGCTGTGGACGCCCTACGGCCTTCGCTCTCTTTCCAGGGCCGACCCACTCTACATGAAGCGCAACACTGAGCATGACGCCCCCTACTGGCGGGGCCCCATATGGATCAACATCAACTATCTGGCCGTCAGGGCCCTGCACCACTATGGCAACACTGAGGGGCCATATCAGGAGAAGGCAGCCGCCCTCTACCAGGAACTCAGAACTAATATCATGAACAATGTTTACAGACAGTATGTAGAGACTGGGTATATCTGGGAACAGTACAATGACAGCACGGGCAGTGGGCAAGGGAGTCACCCCTTCACTGGCTGGTCGGCACTAACTGTTTTGATAATGGCTGAGCAGTATTGACACTGATGCAAAGAATCTCATCTCGCTTTTTTTGTAAGATGTTCTCAAAAGAATTGCCATTTTTACTCCATCTGTCTCCTTAACGTCAACAGATGTTAAGTCTATGGGCCAACTCCAATGTTCCAATTCTTCCTTTTGGCTGTCTCAGTGAGTGTTTGTACAAAGCCCATACCCCAAAGAACGGATGAAAGGTTATTTTTGAATAGCCCATATACTTATCAATGAACTCCCCAAGTGCCGCCTGACTGAGTTCTCTGTCTGTCTGATGGCAGAAACCTTTTAAGAACTATAGTAACAATAGTAGTACTAAAGAATAGTCTTGACATAAATCATTCATACAGTATCATATCAAGACTACCGTACTATAGGAAGTAATGCACTTTTTCAAAGTCGATCATTCAAACTTTTTTTTGTCTCTGGAGATGCATTTTCTGTTGAGCAAAATAATACCTATAATTGGTGGACCTATTGAGAAATAGTATATTCCGTCTTAACAAATATTTGAACCCTAGGTTCATTTTGTTTCTGGTTGCTTTGTCCCCTCATACAATCTCATTTAAGCCCGTATAAAATTAAGAAATAAGTTTTGTTTTCCCCAAATGTTTTGCTGCAAATAAACGGTTTCCTGTTCATTTTATCAATGCAAAACAAGACACGGATGTATCTCCACCGGTAGCAGATATCCTTCACGGCACGGAATAACATGAGTAACTTCATTGCGTTGGTTTGTTACATCTTCAGTGAAAAGAACAATAAATATGTCAACGCCTTGTGTGTCGTGTCGATGACCTGTGCTGATTACTTTTTTTCTGTGGGAAGGATGTCTTTATCGCCTTTTAGGAAGACACTTATTTGCTCAATATGTGGTGTTGTTACTCTAGCCTCTGGTTTTGGTAACCAATCATGAAATGATAGAAATTCAATGAAAGTATATATTTTTTGTATAGTTTATAGCAGTGCTTATTAAGATGTATTAAACTACAGCTGATCATGTACACTTCTGATAGGAGTGACCCTCCAGATCAGTAACCGGTGACTGGGTCAATTTGTCTTGCTTTGATTGCTTGCATCCTCTCTCCTAGCCTCCTTCTCAACCATATTGGACGAGATGGTCCATGGACCCTTCCCTGGGAGCTCCTCCTTCGATGGGTCTTAAGAAAGGCGAGGAGAGATGATGCGAGGAATTGAGGAAAGATGAATTGAGAAAGAGCCACTGTCAGAGCCTGATCCTGGTCCTTTGTCAGACTGCGACACACGAAGGACAGCCGCTGACGTCAATCCGCCGAGAGTCATTGTTTCTGCGGCGCCCGGTTACCATGGCGAGGCGTCGTTGTGAAGGGGCCCAATGCTGAATTGGATAAAATGGAGAGGCTCGGAGTGCATCGCCGGTGTCAACTTCTTTTCAAGTGTTGACATGCAGAGAGTGGAGACACATACAAACAAGACAAGAGCGTAGTGTTCAGTCGCTAGATCTTTTATTAATACAGCAGTGTGTACACCGTTACAGAGGGCCTGGCTCCTGAATGCATTGATGTTGGTTTACAGCTTCCGCGTGACCCTGGGACAGAAATCTTTCTGTCTTTCATGTTCTCACAGCCTTTTGAATAGATGTGTAGTTCAATGTCGGTCTTGTCGCAGTCAGGTTTTCAGTTCTATAAATAGGCCTATGCTCAGGAGGAAGCAGCACTCGCTTGTAGCAGGTTAGAGAATGAATGTAAAAGGTGAAAAACCTAGCAATGCAACATTCAGTATTTCTCTTTAAACTATCATCACCAACATAAAGCAGACATCTTTTATGTCTTGATGTAATTTGCATCACTTTTGGGAAGTAGGCTACTGGAAGTGTTTTATTAAAAAACATAAGCACAACTGCCCGTTGTCTTTATTTCACATTCTGCCAATGGTGAATTGTCCTTTTTATTGATCTACAGAGAGACATTCATTGTTCATCGTCGTTAGCCCACAACAATTCCAATGTAGAATAGGGTTGCAAAATTCCTGTAACATTCCCCAGATTTTCCAGCCTCCTGAAATCTTCCAAATGTAATTTCTAATCTAGAAACCCTGGGAATTTTAGCAACCAACAGTTGAGTGTGGGAGTGATAGCTCACTCTTGTCCAGTAGGGAGATGTTTATTTTTACCTTTATTCAACTAGGCAAGTCAGTTAAGAACAAATTCTTATTTTCAATGACGGCCTAGGAACAGTGGGTTAACTGCCTTGTTCAGGGACAGAACGACAGATTTAACCTTGTCAGCTCAGGGATTCGATCTTGCAACCTAGGCTACCTGTCGCTCTGCTGTGTCAGAGGCTCCACAGGAGAGGCAGAGGGTTTAGCACGGTGGTGTTCAGACCTTTTCAGCTGAGCACAGTGGCAACCCAACTTTTTTTTCTGGGGACACTGTTTTTTCCCCAAGAATTTGTTGCGACTGCACCCCACCCCAAATGACACGTCCTTAAATTCGCTAAATTTAGATTTTTACATCAACAAATAACCTTCAATTCATTGCATTTTCTTCTCTTATCAAAGTGAAAAGAAACGAATAAGTACATTTACTCAATAACATTGTATCTTTGAAATGATCTTTCTGAAAAACATATCTATATTGTCCCATACAATAATCTGTACTCTTAATTATTGTATATATATTTGTATTACATTTTGGTGAAACCACTGCAGTTCCCACGTGATCCCGACTTTGAATACCACTGGTTTAGCTCTGTACTGCTGGGTTAATGTGCGTGGGTAATATATTGTTGCCTTAGAATTTGACCCCTTGACCAGATAATGCAAATCTGGTCATCATGGGCCTTGGGCCTGAGTAAGTGACACATATGGTAGAACCATAAACACACACCACGCTCTCTCTTTCTCTCTCTCACTCACACACACACACTGAGGAAATGTATTCCACATTTCCATATCCCCTCAAAGCAATGGCAGTCAGTCAGAAAACAAATGCATTAATTCCTTTGAAGAGAGCGACCCATCAGTGTGACTAAAGCATTCAGAGCATTCACCCTGTTCCGAAGACCCCTTTTTTCACACTGATATGGGATAATAGCCAAATGGCATCGGAGCTCACTAATGTGGCTGCATAATAAACAGATGAGTCAGGCCCGTGGTATCGGCCTATTCATTGGTGCGTTTTCTCTGTATGGATTTACAGCCAAACAATATGTGAGCGTCCTCTAGAGAATTTGTGACTGCCCAATACCCTGTTAGAAGGAAGCAATGTATTGGGCAAAATCTCACATTTCAATTATTGTACAGTTTGCCTTTAAAAAATCGAATTACATATGAGGAGCATCATTAAAGTAATGCTGGTTGGAGATAGAAATGAATAACCCCTCTTTCAGCACAGCTATCTAGGATGCAATGACTAGAAAGTTATGCTAGAGGGAGCTGATTTAATAACCAAGTGTGTTTCTTTATTCCAAATAGACCCTTATCCCCTACCTCCTACCCCTTAGGAATTCCTGTAGACATGGAAGGCTTGGATAAAATGTAAGCAATATGGTAAATAGCTTTACCTTAACCTCTGATAGGTTGGGTGGAGTTTTGCTTATCCAATCCTTTCAGATCTACAGGAGTGTCTACTGTAGGATAAGGGGTCCATTTGGAATTTAACATTGTACAGCTGGTAGATTTGTACATAGGGGTATTAAGGGTTAAGGATATGTTTGGGGTTAAAGGTTAGAGTTAAGTTAATGGGGCTGTGGGTATGGTCACATTTGACTGTTTTCCCTTACCTTTTGCCCTTTGTCATTTTTCTTCTTTTTTTGTGTGTAATGAGTATTGTGACACATTTCTTTTGTTGTAAAATAAAGTGTAAATAAATGTTGATTTGATTTGGTTAGGCATATGATTAAGTCTGACCGACGTCAGGCGACATACAAAATCAAGCACCATTCCAATTAATCAAGCTTTTCTGGCGTTGAAGAAAAGCTATTTTTGAATTCAGTTTGTCTATCGCTTTACACTTACAATTGAGAAGTGCAGTGCATTAGAGCCATATAAATGGGTAATTATGTTAATAGTTTAATTTGTGTAAGATGTGGTGGTGGTCATTAAGAGTATCTCTAGGCAGTTGCGTAGATCCTAGTTCGTTGTTTCACATTGGCTCGTACGTTAGAGCCAAAGGAGAACGTTCTCATGGATATCAGGGGAGACTTGTAAGGGCTTTGTCCTGGGGTGATATGATAATGTGGGAGGAATCACCTAACTCGCCGCTGCCTCTGGCTTTGTCTATGAGCTCACGCTATGACGTTTTGTTTGTGTGTGTGTGTGACTGTGTGTGGATTCCACATCCCACCCCGTGGCTAAGCTGGCCCCTCTGAGCTCGGCTAATGTATTTCTCTCACTCCCAACTCTCAAACACTCGTTAACGCATCACCCGGTGATGTAAATGCTGATGTTGACGCCAAGCGGCGGGCGGACATTCTGGTGGCGCCTCGCCGCTGACATCAATGCCTCTCCCAGGGGAGCATGGGATGTCGATAGACGCAAGAGTAGAGCGTTGTTTGTGTGTGTGTCCGTCAGCAAAACAAAACAACATCCTCTTCCTGCGTAGTACCCCCTCTCCTCCCCTCACCTGTTAGGCCTATTATCATCACCACCAACAACAACACTTTCTTATCCTTCAACGTAGAGCTCCCCTGGTATGCCACCACACTCACTCCCTTCCTTCCCTCTCTCCAGGACTGGCTCTCGCCTCTCTCCGTGGCCCTCTCCCCTCCCTCATGCCCAGCACCTCTCCCCCTTTCAGAAACCAGAAGCACCCAGCAGCAGCCGCTCCACCCAGTAGCTCTACAGTACCCACACTGCCCTCTGTGCTGGTTATGTAAAGCCTGGCCGCTATAAATAGTGCTCGCCCAGGATCTTTTGTCTTTACCTGCTCTTCGCTCTTAGCGCAACAGTTTTATTTCTGGAGTGAAGCTGTGGAAAGCTAGTGCCATGCCGGGCGGCCGTAACCATAGTTACTTTTGTTAGCCGACCAAGGCTTAGCTTTCTCTCAGTCTTGTTGCCTCAGAACAGCTGCAAGTTATTTGTTTGAATTCAGTGTTCTCTCTTGCTACCTATCGCTCTATCTAGCTATCTCTCTTTCTCTCTCTGTCTCTCTCGTGATTGGGCATCAGAAAGGTGATTGAATCACCATTTGTGCTATCAGATATCCTTTATTTAGAGCGGGAACTGTCATCATAACCCATTCTCCCTGTTGCACATTGTCGATGAATCAAATAAGCAAGCCTGCTTCAAACTTTACAGTCAATATATGCTTGTAGAATATCTCACAAATGGCAGTCGAAGGCAGTCACCAATATGAAGAATGTTGGTCCCTATTGATTTTGAATAGTACGGCTGGTTTTTAAGTGGGGTATAGATTTTGTGTGGCCGTTGGAGGTAGTTGCGTCTTGCAGAGAAAATCATACAGCTTTCCTAAGCTTTGTTTTAACTGTATAATCATCACCCTACTGTACATCTGATTTTCACTGTTCAAGGCTCTCTGTCGCTCACATCACAACGACAGCTTAGCACTTCAGGTTCTATTTCACCCTAAGTAACTTCCAACCAAGCTAAGTATTGCCCCGACCCTCAACATCGACCACAAAGGGTATCATTTCACTGTTATAATTTCACTCTGCGTTCCATTACGCCGATTTAACTTCCAAGCATCTGAGTAGTTAGGTAACGGCAGGTAGCTGGCATGGGACCAGCAAGTTGGCCTGTCAGAGTGCTACTCGAGCGGGGATCCTGTGGTGAGAGGAGTGCAGGGTAGGGTAGGGGCCCGGATGAGTGCGGGGTGTTTGGGGAGGGGGAGGGCTGGGTGAACTGCTGGAGCTGGAGCCACCATCTGCAGTCACTGATTGGAGAAAGAAGTGCAGGCTCTAATCCCATCGCTGCCGGAGAGGAGAGGAAAAGAGAGGAGAGAAGAGAGGCAAGGGGCGGGCGGGCAGGGGCAGAGGTGGGCAAGTGGAGGGGTGTATTTTAAGAACACAAGGGAAACCTGCCACACTGACCAACAGACAGGGGCCTAGTTACCCGGGCTTCCCTAACCCATCACTCCCACTGAGAAAGAGAGAAAGAGCTGCTCCTTCAAATGAAAAACCACGCTTCCGCTCCTCTCTCTCTTTCTCTCTCCCCCTCTTTCTCTCTGCACTCTCCGTCGCCCGGTGTTTGAATGTTGGTATATGTAACTGTGCGTGGCCCAACGAGAGAGAGAGAGAAGGGAAAAAAACTTGGCAGCCGAGGCGAGCATCTTGTATTTATAGCGAGTCGTGTTTCCGGCAGAGGTTTCTCCGTTGTTAGCACTCCCAATCCATTTTTTCACTTCTCTTCAGAAGCCCTATTGTACATCCATCCAGGTTTAGACGGAGATGTTCTCTCATCCATTGCCTAAGGGGATATTTCATATTTTAATGTGGGGGACTTTCTTGTCAGAAATGGGTTGCATATAGGATTTATCCTTCTCTTTTTGTGGTATTGCCTCCAAAAACCTGTTGTATCTAGGTACATAAATTCAGATGTGTCGGTGAATAAAGAGCCTATCTTGCTCTTGAGCTCAAGCCTAGATACTGGATATAAATGATTATGGCTGTGTTCCCTATAGTGCACTACTTTTGACCAAAGCCCTATGGACCCTGGTCAAAAGTAGGGGACTAAATACGGAATAGGGTGCCATTTTAGAACGCAGTCCTGCATTATACAGTATGATATCATTTCATTACCATATGGATGGTTTCGGGAGGATTCTCTCTGCTCTGTATACAGTATTCCCTCTATAAGAAATTGTATCTAAACTATTCTCTCTATTCTATATGTCCCATGGGGAGCTTCCAATGACCAGATGTTCTGCTTTGATGAGAGTTAATTGGCACCTTCAATTGGCTAAAGAGAGAGCGTATCCTTAACCCTTTTCCTATATCCTTATATAGGTATTTTAGGCCTTTCAGCATGCTCTGCAATTTCCCTCAAGCATCCTGCTTTGCGTCCTCTTTCAGGAATGGGATAGGCCCAATGTTTATTGTAGGTCATCCAGGATATGTCTCAACTTGCACCCTATTCCCTACATAGTGCAATACTTTTGACAAGGGCTTCTGGTTAAAAATGTTTCACTGTAAAGGAAATAGGGTACCATTTGGTAAACAGCCCAGTTCTTGCATAAAAATCACACCCAGTTTAATACAAAGATAGCCCGGTCCCAGATCTGTTTGTGCTGTCTCGCCAACTTGACAATGACCATAGGAGTTGACCAGGCTAGGACAGTTTTCAAAGGTCATTATTCAATATGTAGGTCATTATTGTCCTGGTAAAGGAAGTGTGTTTCAACATCTGTAACTTTATTAATGGTGATGTAGAAGTAATTATGTTGTACTTCTACTTTAATTAAAGCTGGATTAATTTAGGGTGTGTCTCAAATGGCACCCTTTTCCCTACATAGTGCAATACTTTTCACCATGTGCCATGGTCAAAAGTAGTGCACTATATAGGAAATAGGGTGCCTTTTGGGACAAACCTTAATCAAAGTGTGCCTCATGAGCCTGGGAACATATCATTTCATTCCAGCCATATTTCATATTTTAGCACTAGCAAACACTTTGAACATCATTCTTTGATGTCAACACCCATGCTAAGATCTAGAACGAACATCCAATCCTAAAACTAGCCTACCAAATTCCATAAGGGAAATTAGACTTATTTTACACAGAATACAATAACACCTGTGTCTCATTAAACTTTTACAGGCACTAAATTGGGCTCCGTACAATAATCTCGGTAAGTGCTGACATTACGCAAATCCATTAGGTTTCTTGGCCCTGTGGTATTTCGCCGGGGAGCAGAGAGGTTAGCGCGCACTCTGCAGTTATCTTGGCAGCGTTCTAAACTCCGTGGCTCTAAATGGCACACTATTCCCTATCTAGTGCACTAGCTACGATCTAGGGCCGGGTCAAAAGTAGTGCACTATATGGTGCTATTTGGGACGGATACCTCAGTGTGATCAGATCTGTTTTAATATACTTCAGGGGGTTTACTTGAAGACATATCCGAGAGACGAAACATTTCGAGGCCCTAGAATTAGAGCAGCTAGAGGCGCGTCACTAAGGTGAAAACGATTTGTTCCAGAGAATGTCAAACCCCTCGCTGGCTGGCGCGACCAGTAGCGCATTAGGATATTATCATAACTTAAAAAGTGGACGGGGAGTGCTCCTTTCTCCGTATGCAGTTATGGCAACGATTTTGAAGATCCATTCTTGCTCTCCAAAACGGTGTCATTTGCGAGCTAGGAGAACACAACAGAGATAGCAAACCATGAGAAATACAGTTCAAATAAGTCCTACAAAGAGGTCCCCCCTCCTTAGCGCGTTTAGGTAGGCTATACCATTACCAATTGTCATCATATTGCAATACGTAGCCTGGACTATCGTGTTCAATACACTTGTGCAATAATATAGATTACATGTGAAATTAAGCAGGGAACATGATGTAAGGAAGCTTCCATAGCGTTTATGTGGTGACAGTGTTAAGACCAGCACTGGTGCTGAAGGTGTTCCTGAAATCACCCCTATCAGCGCAACGGAGTGTGGCTATGCATGGGTCCTTTCAGGACCATGGACAGCGCAACGACTGATTTCCGCTGCTGAAAGTGGACATTGAGTGTACAAAACATTAAGAACGCCTGCTCTTTCCATGACATAGACTAACCAGGTGAAACTCAATATTAGGAAGGTTTTGTACACTCAGTGTTTATCGACTTTTTGATATCATGGAAAGAAAACTCATGCACCTAACAGTTTGTCCACTCGATTTAAACAACTTTCCCCATAGGAACATGTGCTACATCGCCTCTATGGACCCAGCATCAGATAGTGAAAATAAAACGCCTTTTTTATTGTTTGAAATGTCAACGTCTGTGTGAACAGGTTGGCTCAACCACTGAACACTTCGGGGTATGATCGATTTCCCCCGCATACCTGAAAGGCCAACCCTTTAGATAGCCTAGTGTTTTGTAGTTTAGGCTCGCAGCACAGTGACAACGCCACCGCAGCGGTCACGTTTGCTATTAGACAACGATGGAAGTGAATGAGTGAAAACAGTTCAGTGCTGGGCAGCAGCAGCGTGTAGGAAGCATTTACCAGCAAGGACTTTTCCTGAGTTGCATTTATAAAAGAAAACAGCATCCAGGCCTACCTTTCTGTCGCCCACATGTGCTCAGTGGGGCCACGACATTAGAACTGATCGAGTTTGAAGTAGCAGCAGCTACACTATATATAAAAAGGTATGTGGACACCCCTTCAAATTAGTGGATTCGGCTATTTCAGCCACACCCGTTGCTGACAGTTGTATACAATTGAGCACACAGCCATGCAATCTTCATAGACAAACATTGGCAGTTGAATGGCCTTACTGAAGAGCTCAGTGACTTTCAACATGGCACCGTCATAGGATGCCACCTTCCCAACAAGTCAGTTCGTCAAATGTCTGCCCTGCTAGAGTTGCCCCGGTCAACTGTAAGTGCTGTTATTGTGAAGTGGAAACATCTAGGACCAACAACGGATCATCCGCGAAGTGGTAGACTGCACAAGCTCACCGAACGGGACCGCCGTGTGCTGAAGCGCATAGCGACACATATTGCAACACTCACTACCGAGTTCCAAACTGCCTCTGGAAGCAACGTCAACCCAATAACTGTTAGTCGGGAGATTCATGAAATGGGTTTCCATGGACGAGCAGCTGCACACAAGCTTAAGATCACTACGCACAACGCTAAGCGGCGACGGGAGTGGTGTAAAGCTCACCCCCATTGGACTCTGGAGCAGTGGAAACACGTTCTCTGGAGTGATGAATCACGCTTCACCATCTGGCAGTCCGAGTGAAGGGAATTCCTAACGCTACAGCATACAATGACATTCTAGATCAGTCCTCGGGGGCCTGATTGGTGTCACACTTTTTCTCCATCCCAAGCAAACACAGCTGATTAATCAAATTCCTTTCTAAACTGAAGATCATGATTATTTGATTATTGGAGTCAGGTGTGTTAGCTGGGTCTGGGGAAAAACTGTAACACCAATCATTCCCCCGAGGACTGGAATTGCCCACCCCTGTTCTTGATGATTCTGTGCTTCCAACTTTGTGGCAACAGTTTGGTCAAGGCCCTTTCCTGCTTCAGCATGACAACGCCCCCGTGCACAAAGTGAGGTCCATACAGAAATGGTTTGTCAAGATCGGTGTGGACGAACTTGATTTGCCTGCACAGAGACCAGACCTCAACTCCGCACAGAGCCCTGACCTCAACCTCATCAAGCACCTTTGGGATGAATTGGAACGCCGACTGCGAGCCAGGCCTAATCGCCCAATATCAGTGCCCGACCTCACTAATGCTCTTATGGCTGAATGGAAGCAAGTCCCCGCAGCAATATTCCAACATCTAGTGGAAAGCCTTCCCAGAAGAGTGGAGGCTGTAGCAAAGGGGGTACCAAATTCATATTAATGCCCATGATTTTGGAATGAGATATCCGACGAGCAGGTGTCCACATACCTTTGGTCATGAAGTGTACAACAAAAATATCAAATATTTCAAGGATTAGGCCTATTGCCCCTCTGTTATCAGGTGATCCAATGCCTCTCTTTTGAGTTTAAGGTCTGTCATCTTTTGATGTGAGCAAGTGCATAGCTTAGATAACCTACAGGTTGCATCCCAAAGGGCACCCGATTCCCAATGGGCCCCTGTCAAAAGCAGTCCACTACAAAGGAAACTGTGCCAATGCCTCTCAATGACTGTTACTTGTTTATGTTATACAAGCCCGTGGTCAAACTTTCATAACCAGTTACATTTTGATGTGTGCAGTAACTTCAGCTGCCACAATGGAAAGTTCTAATTAGGGGGAGGGATTGCTTCTTCCTTGTCTACATCACAGTTAACTTGAATTGTATAATCTCTCTTCTATGAATCATACAGACAAGTGAAATTGATTCATCTCGTTTAGTAGCCTATACACAACGTATTATGCCCTAAAGCCTTCCTAATCTTAATTTGTTTAATTGATGAGAAATTAAGTTAAGTGTCTTGGTGTGTTGGTTGGTGGCAGAAGGCAGAAGACATTAGACATCTCCACACGGCATCGAATGACTGTCTACAAGCTACCATGTTTTACTAGTCGACCGAGTTAAACGTAAGAACACTTGCCATGCCACTGCCATGATATCTTGTTTTCATGATTTGATAACTCAAGCTTTTATTATCATACATAACATACACATACCCGATGGTAAATCAATGGCAGTCTCTCGCAGATCCAAGAGACTTGTTGCAACGTTAGAATCGTAACTCTCCTTTTTTGGGGGAAGCCCGTCACATCCTCTGTCCATGTATGGGCATGAAGTTTACACGCAGCAGGGAATCCTTTCACTGGAGCCGATGAATGGGGGGGAGGGCTCTAGCGACCCGCCGAAGTGTATATAAGGAGAGGCAAGGGAAGCCACTGGTGTGAAACATACCCACAGCAACAGATAGCCGAAAAGCTACAAATCGATACAGCACGCAGTCATCTGGACAAAAAGGACATTTCGAATTATTTATTGACACCCTTCTCCTCAAACGATCACCTGCACATTTTCGGGGATAATCGACGACCCCGTGCATCAGAGGGAAAAGGATACATAATTTGCATCTGCTTTGTTTAATTTTTTTATCTACCTACACTTACCTGGATTGACAGACTTGAAATCAATCTCGCAATCATGCTGAACAACATGGATTTGAACTCTAAAGATTCCTTCTACCCACAGTTTGAGAATTGTAACGGTTCTTCCCTGGGGATGGAAAATAGCGCTCGGAAAGATACCCAGGAGATGTTTTCGGACGCAGAGAGAGGAGCACCTGCCCATTTTACCCCTGGTAAATTCGCAGTAGCCTCTTGCTGCATTGCATAATATGATAAATCAATATGCATGCATTGATAGTTTAAATAAGATTGTTTGTGGTTGCACATTGATTTATTAAAAACATCCCATGGATTTAATTTGGCCCATTTGCAGTGGTACATGTTACGCATGTATGCTTATTGATTACATAACGACTTTACTATATGTGCAATTATCAGACTACAATCAACCTTTGTAATGACAAACTTGCCCTCTTTCTTTTTCAGAGGGAGCACCTGTAACCCTGAAAACCGAGGCCTCCAACTCAGATTTCGCCTTTAATCCCTGCGAGGGGCCCAAAGGCACCTCCTCCTCCTCTCTCGCCTACTCAGGCAGATTCTATGTCGAGGCGACTCAGGGGGGCCCGTGCAGCACTGAGACATTGCTCAACATGATCACAGAAATTGTCGGTATTTCTACGTTACCGATCTCCGAAGTTCAACTGAGCACCATGGACAGCAGCAGCTTCGGCGACGCGGGCGTCCAGAGGCAATCCTCCACCTGCAGCGCCACCCCGCCCCTGTACTCTCCGGGGCAGACATGCCCCAGCTACCCCGACGGTGAGTCCGGCGGCCATGCTCAAGATTCAACCTCTCCCCAGGTGAGCTTCGGCTCCCCCGCTCAAGTCCGAAACCAGAACAACACCACCGTTCCGCAGTCAGAAGCTGCGTCTTTTCCAGTGGTGGTCAAGAATGAATTCGATAGCAGCTGTTACGAATGGGGCACGTTCAATAAATCGGACCCCTATTTGGAAACGAGCTTCCAATCATCAGAAACGTTCCCGATGTCCAGTGACTTCCCGTCTGACCAACAAGTGGATGTAAAGGAACTTTTGGACTCATTTTCACCCATGTGTCCTAACCCAGAGATGGAGTTCAAAGTTGAAGGTGGAATCAAGCAGGAGCAGTGCTATTCTGACACCTGCTCTCAGAGTTTCTGCAGTTCTCTTTACCCCAACTACCCAGTGCCAGTCATGGACCTCTCAACCAACAACCTCCTCAAGCCAGCTATGTTTCCCAACATTGAACTTCCGCCATTATCTAATCAGTGCGATTCGTCTTGCCAGCTTACCTCACCAGCTTTACCCAGTACTATAGACTCAATTCTTTACTCCTCCTTGTTGCCAGACTCCTTTGCCCAAAGTTACACGCCGCGCGCGCAAAAGGCACCGCGTGTCAGGAAAAGCCCCGCCGCCTCCACCGGGCCTGCCAAAGAGAAACCCTTCACCTGCCCCATGGAGAACTGCGACCGGCGCTTCTCCCGCTCGGATGAACTCAACAGGCACATCCGCATCCACACGGGACACAAACCCTTTCAGTGCCGCATCTGTCTGCGCAGTTTCAGCCGTAGCGACCACCTCACCACCCACACCCGAACTCACACGGGAGAGAAGCCGTTCTCCTGCGACGTATGCGGCAAAAGGTTCGCTCGGAGCGACGAGAGGAAACGGCACGGTCGCGTGCACCTGAAACAGAAAGAAAAGATGGAGCTGAAGCCACAAGTGATCAGTGCGTGGCCATTTACTCTTCCCGATGGAATTTGAAGAGACACCATTACGCACACGAGTAGCTCTGTCCACACAACATTACAATCTTTCCGTCGAAGATAAAACGCTTAACAGTTCATTGCTGATTACAGGTCGACGTATCAACGTTTGCGGTGTGACATATAGGTCGAGTGAAATTGGTTTGACCGTGAACGTCTCTATAGGGAGTCTTAGAATAAGGATGTTTTGCGAGTTAGATTTGCATAGTGCTATATCGGGGAGCGAATTGTGAAAAGGGTCTGCTCTTTCGACCCTCGTTAACTTGCTGCTGCTGACTCTATGCAAGACATGCATGACTTGATTGTAAAACCTTCCCGAGTTGACAGCTCAACACCACACGTATTGTGTTTCTCTGTTACAATCAACCAATTTGATCATTTCAAACCAAACACCAAGGCGTCATAACAAATGCCTGCACCAGTTCAGTACCCTTTCGTCTGGACAGCTCCAACGTCAAAAAACCTCGACGAAGAAATATACCATTAAGACAACGAACTGCATCCAAATTGCTGGGCTATATTGCACTTACATCTAATTTGAGATATCCTCTATCCACTAGAAAGTCGTATCTTTTTTGCTTTCGAGGCTTTTATACCACTAACACTGCAACCAGTCAGATAGTGGTTCTTCAAATGCATGTTTATGTTCATGTGGTATTATTGAATATAGCCAACAAATAACTTAGTCCTCCACTTACCGAATGGAAGTGCAGGAGACTTCGTTTTATGACATGAATGTAACACATTATTCTTGGCTTTAGTCACAAAGCAGTCCATTTGTGCCAAGGTTTTGAGAATTTATTTTGCTTTGCTATTAATATTTTATTGATTGGTCTTTGTGTTGTATTTAAAGAAAAATGGTTGAATTATTAAATCGTGAAAGTTATACCATAAATGGAAAATAAATATATTTGTATGACTGTACTTTGTATTTTTATAGCTGTGTATATACATATTTCAAAAGACCACTGTTAACCTTGAATTGTTAAAAGTGGAAAAAGGCTTTTTTAAACATACTCACAATGTTTTACGTGTACTTTTGGAGGGCTGGTAGCAGAACAGTGTTTTCGAGAGATTGTCATTTGATATCAAATATATTTCTAAGACAAGTAAAAGATGACCTAACTGTTCGTATAATAGTGACTCGAAATATCATTTGATTACACTGCTAATCAGTTCGTGATGAGGACTATAGTGTTAAACTAGTACGTCATTATACATGGCTCTGGTACAGTACGATGTACTGTATTGTACTGTCAAGCCAGAATTGACTAGCAGCACAACACTAAAACATTGCTGTTGAGTAATCAGGTAGCACACATTGCTGCGAGTTTATGTACTTTTCAGATGAGATGATTTAAGACTTGACAAGGCATTACTGATGAGGAAGCTATTCACTTTAGCCAAAAAACAATGGTTATGGCTTGGCGAGAATGTCACCAATCAGTCAGGGTACTGTAAAAAAAACTTTTAACTCGCCTTAAGTTATATTAACTGCTTGGGTATATAATGAATTTTGTATATATACACAGTTTATATGAAAATACTTTCGATAAATTGAATATTGATGTTGTTATTTTTATGACAAATGTTTATGAATAAAATGTTTGGTTTTCTGGAAACATTGCAAGAGTCATTTGTCCATGCATAGAAATTCCTCAGTCCTTCCTCCCTATGCTGACAACTTCCTTTATGTAAGTAACACACTCATATGGATGACTATTGCGGCTGTTCCTAAAAATACACGTTCTAATGGGCATCCTAGCACCAGCAGATAGTGGAATCCTAACATTTGACATCACAGTTCTATGTAATGTTGACTCACAAGGCGTTGGACTCCAACTCATTAAAGTGAATACCCAATTACTCAGTGTTGTGATTCTGGTCCATCTGACATGAAAAAGATCACAGGTTTATAGCTACCAAAAGTGGAGATGAGATACTCACATTAGCTGAGGGAGGACACCATTATAATTGGTATTTATTTGGTATAACCTCGGCTGCAGATGTTTCAGTCTAAACAGACCTTCATCAGAAAGAGACTTAACAATACTTCCTCTTTCCATGGAGGTCTATGGCCTGTTGTATGTTGTTAGCCTCAAATGGCCCCATAGAGACACTGTATGTCTCCATGGTTAACCTCTCCTCTGTCTAACCTGTCATTCATTCCCACAATGCTGATAGATACATTTACATTTAAGTCATTTAGCAGACGCTCTTATCCAGAGCGACTTACAAAT
Source organism: Salvelinus alpinus (assembly GCF_045679555.1). Taxonomy (NCBI): domain Eukaryota; kingdom Metazoa; phylum Chordata; class Actinopteri; order Salmoniformes; family Salmonidae; genus Salvelinus; species Salvelinus alpinus. The sequence continues at coordinate 3,545,306 of NC_092124.1, read as the reverse complement.
TGGTGCATTCACCTTATGATATCCAGTGGAACAACCACTTTACAATAGTGCATCTAACTCTTTTAAGGGGGGGGGGGTTAGAAGGATTACTTTATCCTATCCTAGGTATTCCTTAAAGAGGTGGGGTTTCAGGTGTCTCCGGAAGGTGGTGATTGACTCCGCTGACCTGGCGTCGTGAGGGAGTTTGTTCCACCATTGGGGTGCCAGAGCAGCGAACAGTTTTGACTGGGCTGAGCGGGAACTGTACTTCCTCAGAGGTAGGGAGGCGAGCAGGCCAGAGGTGGATGAACGCAGTGCCCTTGTTTGGGTGTAGGGCCTGATCAGAGCCTGAAGGTACGGAGGTGCCGTTCCCCTCACAGCTCCGTAGGCAAGCACCATGGTCTTGTAGCGGATGCGAGCTTCAACTGGAAGCCAGTGGAGAGAGCGGAGGAGCGGGGTGACGTGAGAGAACTTGGGAAAGTTGAACACCAGACGGGCTGCGGCGTTCTGGATGAGTTGTAGGGGTTTAATGGCACAGGCAGGGAGCCCAGCCAACAGCGAGTTGCAGTAATCCAGACGGGAGATGACAAGTGCCTGGATTAGGACCTGCGCCGCTTCCTGCGTGAGGCAGGGTCGTACTCTGCGAATGTTGTAGAGCATGAACCTACAGGAACGGGTCACCGCCTTGATGTTAGTTGAGAACGACAGGGTGTTGTCCAGGATCACGCCAAGGTTCTTAGCACTCTGGGAGGAGGACACAATGGAGTTGTCAACCGTGATGGCGAGATCATGGAACGGGCAGTCCTTCCCCGGGAGGAAGAGCAGCTCCGTCTTGCCAAGGTTCAGCTTGAGGTGGTGATCCGTCATCCACACTGTTATGTCTGCCAGACATGCAGAGATGCGATTCACCACCTGGTTATCAGAGGGGGGAAAGGAGAAGATTAATTGTGTGTCGTCTGCATAGCAATGATAGGAGAGACCATGTGAGGATATGACAGAGCCAAGTGACTTGGTGTATAGCGAGAATAGGAGAGGGGCTAGAACAGAGCCCTGGGGGACACCAGTGGTGAGAGCACGTGGTGCGGAGACAGATTCTCGCCACGCCACCTGGTAGGAGCGACCTGTCAGGTAGGACGCAATCCAAGCGTGGGCCGCGCCGGAGATGCCCAGCTCGGAGAGGGTGGAGAGGAGGATCTGATGGTTCACAGTATCAAAGGCAGCCGATAGGTCTAGAAGGATGAGAGCAGAGGAGAGAGAGTTAGCTTTAGCAGTGCGGAGCGCCTCCGTGACACAGAGAAGAGCAGTCTCAGTTGAATGACTAGTCTTGAAACCTGACTGATTTGGATCAAGAAGGTCATTCTGAGAGAGATAGCAGGAGAGCTGGCCAAGGACGGCACGTTCAAGAGTTTTGGAGAGAAAAGAAAGAAGGGATACTGGTCTGTAGTTGTTGACATCGGAGGGATCGAGTGTAGGTTTTTTCAGAAGGGGTGCAACTCTCGCTCTCTTGAAGACGGAAGGGACGTAGCCAGCGGTCAAGGATGAGTTGATGAGCGAGGTGAGGTAAGGGAGAAGGTCTCCGGAAATGGTCTGGAGAAGAGAGGAGGGGATAGGGTCAAGCGGGCAGGTTGTTGGGCGGCCGGCCGTCACAAGACGCGAGATTTCATCTGGAGAGAGAGGGGAGAAAGAGGTCAAAGCACAGGGTAGGGCAGTGTGAGCAGAACCAGCGGTGTCGTTTGACTTAGCAAACGAGGATCGGATGTCGTCGACCTTCTTTTCAAAATGGTTGACGAAGTCATCAGCAGAGAGGGAGGAGGGGGGAGGAGGGGGAGGAGGATTCAGGAGGGAGGAGAAGGTGGCAAAGAGCTTCCTAGGGTTAGAGGCAGATGCTTGGAATTTAGAGTGGTAGAAATTGGCTTTAGCAGCAGAGACAGAAGAGGAGAATGTAGAGAGGAGGGAGTGAAAGGATGCCAGGTCCGCAGGGAGGCGAGTTTTCCTCCATTTCCGCTCGGCTGCCCGGAGCCCTGTTCTGTGAGCTCGCAATGAGTCGTCGAGCCACGGAGCAGGAGGGGAGGACCGAGCCGGCCTGGAGGATAGGGGACATAGAGAGTCAAAGGATGCAGAAAGGGAGGAGAGGAGGGTTGAGGAGGCAGAATCAGGAGATAGGTTGGAGAAGGTTTGAGCAGAGGGAAGAGATGATAGGATGGAAGAGGAGAGAGTAGCGGGGGAGAGAGAGCGAAGGTTGGGACGGCGCGATACCATCCGAGTAGGGGCAGTGTGGGAAGTGTTGGATGAGAGCGAGAGGGAAAAGGATACAAGGTAGTGGTCGGAGACTTGGAGGGGAGTTGCAATGAGATTAGTGGAAGAACAGCATCTAGTAAAGATGAGGTCAAGCGTATTGCCTGCCTTGTGAGTAGGGGGGGAAGGTGAGAGGGTGAGGTCAAAAGAGGAGAGGAGTGGAAAGAAGGAGGCAGAGAGGAATGAGTCAAAGGTAGACGTGGGGAGGTTAAAGTCACCCAGAACTGTGAGAGGTGAGCCATCCTCAGGAAAGGAACTTATCAGGGCGTCAAGCTCATTGATGAACTCTCCAAGGGAACCTGGAGTGCGATAAATGATAAGGATGTTAAGCTTGAAAGGGCTGGTAACTGTGACAGCATGGAATTCAAAGGAGGCGATAGACAGATGGGTCAGGGGAGAAAGAGAGAATGTCCACTTGGGAGAGATGAGGATCCCAGTGCCACCACCCCGCTGACCAGAAGCTCTCGGGGTGTGCGAGAACACGTGGGCAGACGAGGAGAGAGCAGTAGGAGTAGCAGTGTTATCAGTGGTAATCCATGTTTCCGTCAGTGCCAAGAAGTCGAGGGACTGGAGGGACGCATAGGCTGAGATGAACTCTGCCTTGTTGGCCGCAGATCGGCAGTTCCAGAGGCTGCCTGAGACCTGGAACTCCACGTGGGTCGTGCGCGCTGGGACCACCAGGTTAGAGTAGCAGCGGCCACGCGGTGTGAAGCGTTTGTATGGTCTGTGCAGAGAGGAGAGAACAGGGATAGACAGACACATAGTTGACAGGCTACAGAAGAGGCTACGCTAATGCAAAGGAGATTGGAATGACAAGTGGACTACACGTCTCGAATGTTCAGAAAGTTAGGCTTACGTTGCAAAAAATCTTATTGACTAAAATGATATAGTACTGCTGGCTGGTGAAATAAGCTAGCTAGCAGTGGCTGCGTTGTTGACTTTGTTTGAAAGTGTAGCTGGCTAGGTAACCTCTAACTGGCTAGGTAACCTCGACAATTACTCTAGACTACACAATTATCTTGGATACAAAGACGGCTATGTAGCCAGCTAAGATCAAACAAATCAAACTGTTGTACTGTAATGAAATGAAATGTAATACTACCTGTAATACTACCTGTGGAGCAAAGCGGAATGCAACTACTCGCTCCAAACCAAACCGGAAGTGCGTATCGTAGAGGGAGAGGGAGAGGCAATAGAAGTGTTGTTTCTTGTATTATTGTCTTTTGTGTCTTTAGAGGACTGCTTCACCTTAATGTCCCCTTTCCCTTTTCTTCTGTCCTTATTTTGTCCCACTTTGTCCCTTCTTTGTCCCTTCTTCTCTTCTGCCAACTAGACACTCCTTGTTAGCTAGCTAGCTTCTTTCAGGAATGTCGATACGATACGAGATCAATGATGTTTGTTTCTCTCTAGTTGGCTCTTTGTGACCTAGTAGCACTGCAATCTTCCCTTTTGACCTCCTCCTTTTCATACTGGCTGTGTCGAGAGAATGTTACCTATTGACAGTTGTTGCCCTGACTCGCTCATCATTCATATCCTTCATATCACTTATCCAAAGGAATATGCACAAAGGAAATGCAATTTCCAGGAAATCACATCCTGCTAATTCAATGGTACTGTGACTTTTGTGTGGTGCTGCTCCTTTACCAGTACGCAGTAGGTCTACTAAATGCAACTGAGTCCATTTGAATCAATGTCGGAGGTAAAAATTAAAAATTAAATTAAAAGGAAAGAGACTAGCATATTTCAATGTCTAATGTTATTTCTATGCAAACGGTAGATTGCACTCTCATCGGGCTGTTGCACTCTTGAGCTGGCAATCAGTTATCTCATTGGTCACTCATGAGTTAGATCAGACTTGATAAGGTTGTCCGAACAGAAACAAGCATGTTCCATGTATCGTTATTGCCCATTATTATGCTCATAATTATGCCATACTTGAGGTTTTAACAACCAATATATTTGCTTACAATACTTTACACTGTATCACAGGCACATCATATAGTGTTGAGTGTTGTGCCCTGAAAGTTCAATTCCCAACAATGGCATGTGAAAAGGCCTACATTAACAACTCCAAAAAGTTATTATATTCTATTCTATTCTATTCTATTCTATTCTATTCTATGCATGGTCTTTCTGGCTGTTGGTCCACATTAGAGCAGAGTAGAGCAGGATCCTCCCTGACTGTGGTTAAGGCAACTCAGCCTGTTGTGTCCCCCACGGAAGAGGAGTAGGGATTACCAAGAGAGGAGACAGAGAGAGTTATATCGGGATAACACTGGAGAGACAGTCGAGATCTTCAGCACACTTCCTTCTGTAGGCAACTCGCTTGGACTCTCTCCAGGCAATCTGTCGTTGGTAGTGTATCGGCAGGCAGGCAGGCAGGCAAAAACACAGACAGACATGCAATTTAGAACCCCCTGTGTGCCTGTGACGTGGCTGCCTGGCAGAACATTGCCCCTTGCCCACACCAGTGTGTAAGAGCCTGCGTTCTCCCCGTCTCTCTGACAACTCACCGCACCATACCCGGCAGCGTGAAACATGTGACCCACACCACAGGGAGCTCAACGTATATCACCAACTCCTGTCCGTCATCCCTTATGGATGGCAACAGTTCTCTTCAATCCATCCTCACCACTTCCAAAAGCACAGGGGACGGGGACGGGGACGGGGGGGGGGGGGATATTTAGTGGTATAGCACATTGTTTAAGTAGCCAACATGTCCAGTGGAGGATGGTTGAAATCTGAATTGCATAGCTGTGCAGTTACAGTGATTCATTATCCAGACACTTGAAGTCTGAAGAGTTGTTGAACTGTGCCACTGATGGAATTCTGCATGGAGCAGCTTAAGCTCGTATTCTTTTTCCGCATTCAGATCTAGAACATGACTCCTGTGAACCCCGTGACCGCAGCCTCAACCATATCAGCTGTAATTACCAAACCCCCTAAATAGCCTGTCACGAATTGCTCTCAGATATATGTTCATGATGTTTCGAACCATGTATATTTCATGGAGATGAGAGTCCAGAGTCCACAATGCATCAACTCCACTTTCAGGTTGACATTTATGGAGCTGGAGCCACACGGTGGTTGTTAATAATTATATGAAGGCCATTAAGTAGTCCTGTCGGGAAAGCTGGCGACCCCCGCGGAGACCTGTGTTTTCACAGGGGTAGGCCCCGCACGACGGCGATGACAACTCATTGTGTCAATCAGACCCCAGCCGTCAGCTCCGTAACGCGTAGGGTTGACATGAAGCTCAAACAACAACTACAGGAGAAAGGGAGAAGTCCTAAAAGTAGAATTACTAGAACGGAAATCCCCCATTCAAGTCAATGTTCTGTGATGGGTAATGAGTTTTAGTAATTCAATTCATATGTCGAGACTATCCCCTACAATGTCTGTGTGTTTGATGCTTTCTAAGGGGCCAGTGAGACAAAAAACAAAAATAAACGTAGCCCGGTTGTTGTGTTTTCCATTGAATCGCATTTCAACTGGATATGAAGTCAACCTTGCTATTTATCTGCCTGAGCCATATTCGTGTTTTGGTTGAAGATTACATGAAAAACCCTGACGCGGGAATGAAACCTAGTAAAGGATAAGGTGTTGGCTTGACAGTCGCTGGAACAAGTCCCGGCCGGGGCTACCCCGATTGTAGTGAGTTCGGGGGTAGCCCCGACCGTGACTTGAACCCGCATGCTCCTCTATACCAAGTCACTCTCGTGTACACACCTATCCCCACGGCTGCCATCCCACCTCTGGCACCCATGTTACGAATTCAGGTTAGGGTTATCATCCCCTTTTTCTGACCTTGTGCACTAGGTCTATTGGAATGTCAAAGAATTCCATGTACATTTGGTTAGTTTGCAGCCCAACTTCATCTCACAAGCACACGTCAGTTCTTGGCGTTTATCCAACATCTGCAAACATTGTGACTTGAAGGACGCAAGAACCTAGAAGGGCTAAGGTTAGATAATAACCCCCTGTGTGGTTAAGGTCAGGGTTTTATTTAGGTACAGACAGCTCCATAATAAAAAGCATTCACTACTAAAATGCGTATAAGGGATGAAAAGTTGCACTCCATCCGCTGTGCAAGCTGTCCACTACTGTGGGGCTCAAATGAGTTAGGGAATGCTTATATAAGTAGTTACTGCCCTGGGCCTCTCAAGAGCACAAAACAACCCCATTGTCTATGCTTGAACTCCAAACATTTCTGTCTACGGCAATAATCCAATAATCACTCTTCTGAGACGTATTATGAATGCATTTGCTTATATTACGCATCAGGGTCCGATTTAACGGTTCAAGTCTACAGCGTTCTGGCCTCCTCAAGTACCCATTAATAATCACAGTCACCCGTCTTCAGACGCACGTCTACATGGTGTATGACCACACCGGCCGCCACGTCTCGGTTGATACGTTACAAGGTAATCACTGCGTAATTTGATTTGCACCTAGAGAACGCGTAGAAGCAGGCATGGTCCTTCGGGTGGGCTCGGTAATCAAGCTGCATAATCACACCGCGGAAATAGCAATCAGGCTTAGCGGATTAATGCCGCGGCTGAGATCATTTCCCGGTCCGGTGGTCCCCATATCTGATCCTGAAGAAGGGTGTAGGTGTTCTGGAGAGCGCCAGGTGATTGAGACTAGAAACTGTTGAAAACGGCGAAGGAGCTCGTTATGCAAACATGTTCTCCAAGTGTCTAATTCTTTCCCATTGTTCCGGAGGCGCCAAATTTCTTCATTAATATGACTGATCAGACGAGGCACTATAGCGGATGGATGGGAGGGAAAGCGCACTGTACTCATTTCTCGTATCCCTTCCTTGACAACTTGCGTGTCAAACCAAAGGGTCAAGGAGTCTTCGTTTGCTGTTCTATTCCCGCACACAACATCTCCTTGGTAACTCAGTCAAAGGTGCACGGCAATGGAAAGGTTAATATTTCTTGGCGCGAGGTAAATTACTTCAAGGCAATTCAATCACTGCTGGACAATTCACCGTTGTCCTTGATGCAAACCGTCAAAAGCAAAGGCCCTCATAATAACCCTGGATCGTTAGTATACTGTGCATCTGTCATGACAGGCATTCTTGGAGAAAAATATTTCTTGAAGATCCTTGCAGGCAGTGTCTTCTCTACTTTTTTACCACTGTTTAGTCCCAAATGGCACCCTATTCCCTAAATCAGGGATGTGCAACTCAGAAGAAATCTGAACTCACCGCAGTTGCTCCCAGGTCTGCATGCGTTACATTTTAGTGGCCTCCCTCTTGACAACTGAGAGCATAATTTTTCAAGTTTCAGAGTTCATTTCGTGCAGTTCTACACATTTTGCCATGGGGTGTAGTGAAAATGTTGCAGTTTTAAAGCACGTTTACTGGAATTCTACACATTTTGCCATGGGGCTGAGAGAATATTTAGCAATTTTATAACATGCAATTCTACACATTTTGCCATAGGGGGGAGAGAAATGTTTGCAGTTTTTAATATGATATCGGAGTTAGACTGACTAACAAAATCAGTGGGGGTCCCCAGCCGGTAATTCCCCCATAACACGTTTCGATAGTTTAGCGGCCAGCTTACTTAGCAATCGGAAAAATGTTAGCTAACATGGGCTAATTGACTGATGATCAGTGACTTACATAACAAGAGAAAAACTGCTGATGCACGACCGAATGTCTAAATTGCACCTTGTGTATTCTACTATTCTAACTCGCAACAGTACATTGATCCCCCGACTGAGTTTTCTTGTGGAAATTGATCCCAGTGCCTTCAAAAGGGGAGCCCATCCCTGCCCTATATAATGCATTACCTTTGACCAGAGCCCCATGTGTGGTTGTATTGTGTTTAAAATGGTCAAATAAACAAATCAAACAAGTAAAGGGAATAGGGTGCCATTTTGGACACACATCATGTTAACACAGGGGGATCATGCAGTTTCCTAGTATTTCTGGTGGGATTCATTTATTGCGAATTTATTGATTCACAGCTCTAATGGAAATGTGAACGAATTACCAGGCAATGACCAATGTACTCTACCAATGTGCAGTACCATCATGTACTGTACCAATGTAAATGATATCTTAGGTGTACTCTACTGCACTAGTTGTCTTTTTGGATAAGAGCATCTGCTAAATGACTAAATGTGAGATTACTCACTGTATATACCTGTGGCCTCTTGCCAGATGTCAAATATCTAAATAAATTCAATTACAATTTATACTCTTTGGATTATAAATGCTTACAGTTGTATTGATAGCCCCGAGTCATCGACATGTCATTACGTAGGGTTTTCTACGAAGATCTTTGATTCGGAACTCAATGAGACTAGAAACAAAGACATGACAAGGAAAACCCCAAAGTGAGAACCCAAGACAAGAGCACTCTGTTACGACAACAACCCCCCCCCCACCCCCCACCCCCGCCTCTCTCTCATTGTCGCCTTAGCTTGCATTGGAACTTTATCAGCCCCCCTGGCCATAACAATGCCCCTGACAGTGGCTCCGCCTGCATGGGATGGCATCCAGCAGATCCAAGATGGATGACAGGATGCAATGGGTTAACCATTAACCTGGTCCAGCCGGTGGCACTGGCAGCACCAGCAACAGGCTCAGCGACTCTCAGCGGCTCAACTTCCTCTAGTCTAGTGTGATGGATCAGTCTGTGATGGCCGTCATTGTGTATAGATTCTACGGGATACCTCCCCTGTTTTCCCCAGATTGGGCTGAGCTGTAGTGCACTGGGGCCCGGGTGATGGCTGGTTCCTGCCACGCCCAGTGATGGATGGATCGGCTCAACCACTCTGCTGATTCAGCGATGCACTCCTAGTGTCTGAAGAGTAGACATTTCAGTGTGTGTGTGTGTGTGTGTAGTTCACACCTTGCAATACATTGTTCTTAGTGGAAACTAATTACAATAGCGAAGTGTTGTACCAGAATGTTGGAGTTGGACTTCAACCATATCATAGATATGTGACTACATTTAGCCACACTTTATTGGCCAGAGACCCATTTTTATCTTCCAACTGGCTCTCAAAGCATCCAGCTTTATGGCAGCCTGTTTCAAGTTCTCCAATTTTAATAAACATCTACAAATATTCATGCCTTACAAACACAATCACACAAAGTCCTCTCCTAAAATAAAGCGTCACGTATGTTCAGGCCCGGCAGATCAGTGTGTGCATTGAGTGATGACTTTAGGGGATGACATTTGAGGAGCATTAATGAGGGACGTCTTGTGACAGCTGTGTCACTACGAGCCGTCTGTTTGCTGTCCTACTGTACTGTCGCTATTCAGATGAACACTGGGGAAGGAGATGTACCGTGGCCAAGCGATGGCACCGGTGCACCGTTCTCCTCTAACGATGGCTCACCCACCGAGCATCACTGCAAATGGCGGAGGCCTGGAGAAAACTCGGTGTGTCCGTGTGTGTGTGCATTTGTGTGAGTGTGTCCGTGCATGTGCATGTGTGTTTATGATAACCCCTCTGTCACGGGCAAGATGGAATCAGAGAGACTGAAAGAGAGAGAGAGAGAGCAAGAGGGAGGGAGAGCGAGAGAGAGAAGCCTGAGCCATAAAGAATAGCAGTATAAAATGAGTGGGCTGAACGGAACGCGGGCTCTGCTAGTACACTGAACCTTCAGCTTGAGCAGGGTGAGGATTTGCATTCGCTTACCAGGCTCAACGCAGCTCTCTGTTTCCTGCATCTGAATTAACCATCAAATCAAGCATCGCACATCTGAGCCGCATGAAATGTATGCAAAACGTACCTACTACAGTAGTAACAGCAACGATCATCTAGCAGGGGATATGGTGTGCATGTCAAATACTGTGTTGCTAAAGCAGTGAATTATAACCATTAGCTGGGGAACTTAAAAAAACCGAACCATGTAAACATAGTCATTCTCCTTTGTGGCTTGACAGTATAACGATAATAAATGCAATTTAGTAGACACTTTTATCCAAAGCGACTTACAGTCATGCGTGCATACATTTTTTGATGTACAGTGTATTCGGAAAGTATTCAGACCCCTTGGCTTGTTTCCAAATTTTTTGATGTTACAGCCTTATTCTAAAATGGATTAAATAAAACATGTTCCTCATCAATCTGCACGCAATAACCCATAATGACAAAGCGAAAACAGGTTTTTAGAAGTTGTGCAAATTTATAAGAAACAAAACTGAAATACCTTATTTACATAAGTATTCAGACCCTATGCTATGAGACTCGAAATTGAGCTCAGGTGCATCCTGTTTCCATTGATCATCCTTGAGATGTTTCTACAACTTGATTGGAGTCCACCTGTGGTAAATTTAATTGATTGGAAATTATTTGGAAAGGCACACACCTGCCTATATAAGGTCCCACAGTTGACAGTGCATGTCAGAGCAAAAACCAAGCCATGAGGTCGAAGGAATTGTCCGTAGAGCTCTGAGACAGGATTGTGTCAAGGCACAGATCAGGGGAAGGGTACCAAAACTTTTCTGCAGCATTGAAGGTCCCCAAGAACACAGTGGTCCCCAAGAACACACATTCTTAAATGGAAGAAGTTTGGAACCACCAAGACTCTTCCTAGAGCTGGCCGCCCGGCCAAACTGAGCAATCGGGAGAGAAGGGCCTTTGTCAGGGAGGTGACCAAGAACCCACTCTGACAGAGCTCCAGAGTTCCTCTGTGGAGATGGGAGAACCTTCAAGAAGGACAACCACCTCTGCAGCATTCCACCAATCCGGCCTTTATGGTAGTGGCTAGACGGAAGCCACTCCTCAGCAAAAGGCACATGACAGCCTGCTTGGAGTTTGCCAAAAAGCACCTACATGATTCTCTGGTCTGATGATGCCAAGCGTCACGTCTGGAGAAAACCTGGTACCATCCCTACGGTGAAGCATGGTAGTGGCAGCATCATGCTGTGGGGATGTTTTTCAGCGGCAGGGACTAGGGGACTAGTCAGGATCGAGGGAAAGATGAACGGAGCAAAGTACAGAGAGATCCTTGATGAAAACCTGCTCCAGAGCGCTCAGGACCTCAGACTAGGTGAAGGTTCACCTTCCAACAGGACAACGACCCTAAGCACAAAGCCAATACAATGCAAGAGTGGCTTCGGGACAAGTCTCTGAATGTCCTTGAGTGGCCCAATCAGAGCCCGGACTTGAACCCGATCGAATACTTTCCGAATGCACTGTATGGGTGGTCCTGGTAATTGAACCCACTATTCTGGCATTCTCCACCAACTGCAAAGGACCAAATGAACCATTCTTAGATTATGTTGAATTACATGTTTCTCTGAATTATTGTCATCTACTAATTGCTCAGAGGCAAACATGCCAAATTATATTGGTTGCGTCTCGGGCACCATATTCCCTACATAGTGCACTACTTTTGACCCGAGCCCTATGGGTCCTGGTCAAAAGTAGTGCACGATATAAGGATTTTTTTTTTTTTTCATAATCTCATACTCAGTTTTGATAGGAGTTGATGGGACCCAATCAGTCGTTGAGACAAAGCGGAGTAATCCAAGTTGATCGTGCTCAGGGCACGAAGGTAGGCTACACAGTATGACGTCACCTGTCTGTCATATCGATACACCACACATTATAACCCGTCCAGTCGAAACACCAGCCCCCAGGCAACAGTGTAACGTCACATGTGGCTTGCTCCAGTCTCAGCTAGCGTCATACAAACACACCTCCATATGGAAACACTGTGGCTGTGTACCAAATGCGCCATATAGGGAATTGTGTGCCATTTAGGACGCATCCTCAGCCAGCATCACACACACCTCCGTAGGAGAACAGTAGCAGGCTGTTGTGGAGTAGTAGTAGCTAGCTAGAGTATCCCCTGTTTTCTTCCTCCAAGCCTGGCTTGGACCTGTTTTTTTACCCCCCCCCCCCCCCGGTTAAAAGTATAGCATCCCACAAAGTCACAACCCCCTCACTCCTCTCCTCCCCTCAATGACGCATAATAGAGCTGCTCCTCCCTCCCCGCTCCCCCAGTGCCGTGGCCTTTGGGCGGGTGATGGATTGTCACCCTCGCCTGGGGGAGGAAGGGGAGAGTGACGTATCTCTCTGTTCTGAGTGTACTGACGCCATGCTGAGGCCACACAGGGGCCCCTCAAAAGGCCTCAGTTGACCCAGAGCCCAGACCGTGGCAGTATCACAGACGGAAACTGTCGCTGGATGTGATCCCCTTGGAGTGTTTTGAGACGTTTAGCGGTTATTTGCTTTGTTCTTTTTAAATGGGGTTTCGTATGAATGACTCAGAGCATCGCTGGCCATTTGAAAATCAAAACACTTTCTCTTGTTATAGCCGCTAATTCCCTTGTCTTGGGCTGCTCTAATAGCACTCCCATGGATCATGGGACAATGTGAGTTAATGCTCGGTTGGGTAATTACCTTTGTGGCTAAGGTGATTATGAGATAAACTTAGGTGAGAATGGAAAATGATATAAAAGGGGCAAATAAACCGGTTTCTAAATTCTAAAAAGGAGAATGTGTATTTTTAAGTGTGCTTTAAAATGTGTTAAAAAAGTAATGTTTCTGTTGAATAACAGACCGTGGACTGTACTTAAAGAGCCACAAGGCTGTTTGAAGAGCCAAAGTTGAATATGCATTATCCTCCCCCCCTAGTTTAAATAATACATGGCATTGGTACAATATAACTTTACAATATAGTTAAACTATACAATCTAGTTCACAGTGTCCGTGTGCAGGCCAATTATTTATTTAATTCACAAAACCTATCACAACTCAGGATATGACCCAGATGCAGAAAAGGGAGGTGAATAGTACAGTTCTCAGATGATTTATTAGAAACACGTGGCAGGCTAAGGGCAGGTCGAGGGTAGGCAGAGGTTGTGATCAGGTCAGAGTCAGGCAGGTACAGGACGGCAGGCAGGCTAAGGGCAGGTCGAGGGTAGACAGAGGTTGTGATCAGGTCAGAGTCAGGCAGGTACAGGACGGCAGGCAGGCTCGGGGTCAGGGCAGGCAGAGGTTGTGATCAGGTCAGAGTCAGGCAGGTACAGGACGGCAGGCAGGCTCGGGGTCAGGGCAGGCAGAGGTTGTGATCAGGTCAGAGTCAGGCAGGTACAGGACGGCAGGCAGGCTCGGGGTCAGGGCAGGCAGAGGTTGTGATCAGGTCAGAGTCAGGCAGGTACAGGACGGCAGGCAGGCTCGGGGTCAGGGCAGGCAGAGGTTGTGATCAGGTCAGAGTCAGGCAGGTACAGGACGGCAGGCAGGCTCGGGGTCAGGGCAGGCAGAGGTTGTGATCAGGTCAGAGTCAGGCAGGTACAGGACGGCAGGCAGGCTCGGGGTCAGGGAAGGCAGAGGTTGTGATCAGGTCAGAGTCAGGCTGGTACAGGACGGCAGGCAGGCTCGGGGTCAGGGAAGGCAGAGGTTGTGATCAGGTCAGAGTCAGGCTGGTACAGGACGGCAGGCAGGCTCGGGGTCAGGGCAGGCAGAGGTTGTGATCAGGTCAGAGTCAGGCTGGTACAGGACGGCAGGCAGGCTAAGGGCAGGTCGAGGGTAGGCAGAGGTTGTGATCAGGTCAGAGTCAGGCAGGTACAGGACGGCAGGCAGGCTAAGGGCAGGTCGAGGGTAGGCAGAGGTTGTGATCAGGTCAGAGTCAGGCAGGTACAGGACGGCAGGCAGGCTCGGGGTCAGGGCAGGCAGAGGTTGTGATCAGGTCAGAGTCAGGCAGGTACAGGACGGCAGGCAGGCTCGGGGTCAGGGCAGGCAGAGGTTGTGATCAGGTCAGAGTCAGGCAGGTACAGGACGGCAGGCAGGCTCGGGGTCAGGGCAGGCAGAGGTTGTGATCAGGTCAGAGTCAGGCAGGTACAGGACGGCAGGCAGGCTCGGGGTCAGGGCAGGCAGAGGTTGTGATCAGGTCAGAGTCAGGCAGGTACAGGACGGCAGGCAGGCTCGGGGTCAGGGCAGGCAGAGGTTGTGATCAGGTCAGAGTCAGGCAGGTACAGGACGGCAGGCAGGCTCGGGGTCAGGGCAGGCAGAGGCTCGTGATCAGGTAAGAGTCAGGCTGGTACAGGACGGCAGGCAGGCTCGGGGTCAGGGCAGGCAGAAATGGTCAGAACCGGGAAAAACTAGCAAACAGAACTAGAGAAACAGGAAGGCGGGAAAGAACGCTGGTAAGACCTGACAAGACAAGACTAACTGGCAACAGACAAACAGAGAACACAGGTATAAATACACAGGGGATAATGGGAAGATGAGCGACACCTGGAGGGGGGTGGAGACAAGCACAAAGACAGGTGAAACAGATCAGGGTGTGACAAAACCTAGAAAGGCCGAGACGTAATGACATGTTGATGATGCATGACTATAAGTACAACTGTAAGCAAGTTTATTCAGATTAATTGGTTATGTGATTCATTATTCAAGTAACTCAACAAGGGCTATTATCTTCCTATGCCATCCGGTCATTTCTCTTACTTAAAAATGTTTCCTTCTCTATACAGTTACACACATGCAAAGCGGAGAAAAAGACAGTTCCAAACTCATGGAACTGAAGTTTTTTGAAAGAGAACACATATTACAACTGGAAAGGATCGAGGTCAACGCAAATACAAAACGACACAAAGACAAATAGCATCAGTCATCTCAACTGTCAATCAACTCAGGTGGCATAGGGTCCACTTCCTGTTAATAAGCTATTTGGATGATCCGTGTACAATCAGATGAGTCGATCCTCAGTATCCCGTGTGTGTATTTGTGCCCTCTGACAGTCCAACCGATTGATCCATGCGTACCTACATTAACCATTAACCGAACAGCCATTGCGTGCCAAGGGGAGACAGACAACGAGAGGATTCCATTCCTCCACAGTAGATCCATCCAGGTCTAGGCACCCTCTATTGTTATGGATCCAAAATGACGGCTGGTGTCAGGATGCTGGGTTTAATCATTAACCAGGTACAGGACACTGGGACAGGGGAGCCAGTTTCCTGGGCTGCTCTAGGGGGTGATAGATCACACGGTCCCCAGGACGAGGTGGTTAACCGTTAACCGTGTCACCGCCGGGGCCTTCAATCTCGTCCCGTAGACAGATAGAGAGGGATCCCTGATCCCTCCATCACCATCCCTCCTCCTCTTTATTCGTTCATCCCTCTTTCATTCACCACAGAGGACAGTTGCGTCCCCCTACGCGTGAATGATAAGGATAAACGCATAGATTGATCTGACAGCTGACGAACGTGCTGTTTCCTGTTACTCTACGTGGCTGAAGAATTTATGGACTCGTCGTTCTCACTCTATAGAGTGTGATGGAAATGTTAAGGTACACACGCCAAGGGAAAACAACAGAACTGGTCATTTTATTTAACTAGGCAAGTAGTTAACAAATTATTATTTACAATGACGGCCTACCAGGGAACAGTGCCTTGTTCAGGGGCAGAATGACAGATTTTTACCTTGTCAGCTCGGGGATTCGATCCAGCAACCTTTCGGTGACTGGCCCAACACTTGAACCACTAGGCTACCTGCCACACCATCGTTTTATGATTGTTAAGCAGTTGTCACCATATAATTTATATATGTTACCATAAATGTTACCATATAGTTTTAAGAGTACCACAATATACATCTTTTAGACATGGCTTTGAGTGGATGTGTTATTTTCAAAGCTATACATTTGTATTTTATGATAAGCTCCACATAGCAAAAGCACACATACTCCTATGAATGACAACCCCCACTCTCACTCTGCAAAGTCTGTGTACACAAGACAACCACTTTATTAAGCCTTGCATTGTTATTTTATTTTTTGTCTTAAATTATTATTTATTTTTTTACCACTTTTTGTCCCCAATTTCGTGGTATCCAATTAGTCGTTTACAGTCTTGTCTCATCACTGCAACTACCGTATGGACTCGAGAGAGGCGAAGATCAAGAGCTGTGCGTCCTCTGAAACACAACCCAACCAAGCCACACTGCTTCTTGACACAATGCCCACTTAACCCGGAAGCCAGCCGCACCAATGTGTCGGAGGAAACACCGTTCACCTGGCGACTGTGTCAGTGTGCACTGCGCCCGGCCCGCCACAGGAGTCGCTAGTGCGCGATGGGACAAGAACATCCCTGCCGGCCAAACCCTTCCCTGACCCGGATGACGCTGGGCCAATTGTGCGCCGCCCCATGGGTCTCCCGGTCGCGGTTGGCTGCGATACAGCTTGTATTCTGATGTCCCTTCTGACTGTACACTTGAATTAGGTTGGAATTCCTAGTATAACCTCATTTGAGCATTACGGCTCCATCCCTCCAGTATAGTTTAAAAGGGGTCATGTTCCCAGCTGTAGCCTCGGTCACTTTCTGCTGTCCCACACTATAAAGTCTGCAACTAGACCTCTACGGTGGCTTTAACCGCTCTATCCGGCTCCATAATGGCCGCCGCTTGTGGGACCAGATAGACTGAAGAGCTTTCAAGTCGTCTGAACAGCAACACTCCTCTCATTACCGGCTATAGTAGCCCTACATCAAACCTGCTCATTATTTTTCAACAAGGGAGGAAACGCGAAGTACACAGAGATGACGAACGGGGGCTACAAAGTGGCTAGAGTTCAAATAATATCTGAACTTTGTGGTTATGCTATGCACGCTATATCGACAGGCCACCCATCTCTATAGGCAGAGAGCAAAGACTGTCCGTGGAGATAAAAGTAGTTATTATTGACACGGAAAATACTGTTGCAGAGCCTGTGGTCTAGTGGTAGCGTATATACTGTACATTCCTCCCCACTGGAGACAGGGGTTCAATCCCCATGTCGGCCCCTTCCCGCTGTGTCTCCCCTCTGCTTCTGTACAGTTTTGGGATTTGCGTAATTCTGCCATGAAGTAATTACACCGTACGTCAACTAGTGTTACGTTAGATATACTGTGTGAAGATGACGTGGTTTGTGATAAATAGGAACCCTTCACGAACCCTTCACGAACTGGGAAAGAAATGTGTTGATATCACCATCCGTATCTGAATGACCACCTATTTGTAGTGTGTTTTACACCATTGTGTGTTTTACACCATTTACGTAAAAGCCTCTATATATTGGCCAAGTTCTAGGTAATGTGACAGTGATTTGACGAGGTCCCTCGGGCAAGAGGTTAAACTAACACACAATGGCTGTTAGCGGTATTAATATGCAAATGGGTTGCAACTCACCAGCCTGCTGTCATACCTACACCACTGAAAGCCGGCCCAAAATAAGTTCCACTGGGGGGAAAAAAAATCCACACAAGAGCCATACTTGATAAGACATACTCTGTTGCCATGGCAGCGTCGACAGTATGGCTCAAGCTAAAAATGCAGAGGTCTGTATAATCATTGTCATTGTGTACATGGATTTTGCTACCAGACCCATGTATCGTCCTCATCAATGGGCTAGAAGAAATCTGGTTTCAACCGGTCGTAATTAGGGAGCTTTCAATATTGGTAGAAAAAATCTAATTATTCTTCGTGCAGAAGGACTCATCCACGGTCCCTTACAAACTCAGTTTTACAACTGATGAACAATGCATTTGGCACAATTGTCGTGGCATAATGGAGAGTTTTTCTGCACAAGAATGAGAACACTTGTGCTGTGGAGAGAACAAGGGTTGAGTAAGCATTTTTGTGCGGACAAACTCTCCATTGTGTCACAAATGCCAGTTGTAACACAACCGTTGTGTCTAATGCGTTGTGCATCAGTTACAACCCGAGTGTGTACAGGGGGCCTATGTTGTCGTCAAGATGTTTCTTTTTATTGTATGTTGTAGTAGAGATACACGTACCTTCATGTAAATGGTTCTGTTGATCTTTCAACTTGTTGGATCGTCTGTAGACATCATGGTACTGTGTGCACTACACTGTTACATTGACCTGTCAGACTACTACATCATAGAGATAATTGACTTCTACATTGTTATTTATATATAGAATCGATAGGGATTCTATATATAATTCCACGGACTGTATCTCGTTGGAGCTTCTCTATACACCATGGTCCATATGGTATCACCATGCCTGATCTAAATCAGTATGCATAGAACGCTCCTATCATTATGAAGCCTTTCACCTGCAATTTATTACGTTCCATTCACTTATTGTGTTTAATTGGCACTTGACGTAATACATTAGTACAAACCAGTGATCCCTTTGACTTTTTGTCGTTTTGTTGTTTTGTCCTCCATTTTCTCATTGTCTAAGTGACATAATAACAAACGCAAACTCGTTTGACTTTCTGATGAACGTGTCAAACGTCGAAAAGTTTGGCTCGCTTTCTCAGTGAGACCTATTTTGATTTGTTACGTCCTATATAACAAGCCCCTGACCACTATTGCCACATCAACAATATCAACATTTTTCATACTTTGAAAAATCTCTATCTCCCTCTGTATGGATACCATGACCGTACAACTGATTCTCTCTCTCTCTCTCTCTCTCTCTCTCTCTCTCTCTCTCTCTCTCTCTCTCTCTCTCTCTCTCTCTCGCTCTCGCTCTCGCTCTCTCTCTCGCTCTCTCTCTCTCTCGCTCTCTCACTCTCACTCTCACTCATACATTCATACAGTACGTGTGGCCCTTGCTATAACCATGTCAGTGTACAAGAACCATTGTTTCACCCTCATCAATGCCATATCCAGTTCACCTCCAGCACTCATCAACCTGGAGAAACTCTGCTTGGACACACATGGGCTCTGGTGAAAAGTAGTGCTCTAAATGTGGAATAGGGTGCCATTTGGGACTAAACGTCCGTATATCATAAAATGTACATTGTCCAATATTTCCTATTCACTTAAGAGTGAGCAGCAGTACCCAATCATTTTGAAAATGGAGCTGTTCTTAGTTTAACCTGATTTATGTGGTACTATCACGATCACGATTAGTTCTTACAGTAGTATGTGTTGACACTGTTATTATTTGTACACTACTGCTGCCCTCTGCTGTCCAGAAACATCACCCGCAGGTTGGATGTTTTCTGTTTCTTTTCTGTATATTATTCTGCCATCTTAAAGGACAATTCCACCCCAAAACAATTTTTTGGTATTTGTTTCATTTGTCTAAATGTTTTTCTTGTCAGCAATCAAGTTTTCAAGATATGTAACTTTCAAAATACAGAAATCATCCCCCTATGATACATCATATGATGCAAAATGCAACACCATATGATGATTTCTGTATTTTGTAAGTTACATATCTTGAAAACTTGATTGCTGACAAGCAAAACATTTTGGGACTATGTCAACAATAGACTAATGAAACAAATAGTTTCCTTTAAGAGTTTTCCTTTAAGATAATATCCAGTGGTTTATTTTATTTATTTCACCTTTATTAAGTAAAAATACTTAAGTAAAAATACTTTAAAGTACTACTTATAAAATACTTTAAAGTACTACTTAAGTTGTTTTTTTGGGTCTCTCTACTTGACTTTACTACTTAAATTTTTGACTACTTTTACTTCAGTACATTACTTAATGTACTTTTTACTCAATACATTTTCCCTGACATCCAAAAGTACTAGTTACATTTTGGATGCCTAGCAGGACAGGAAAATGGTCCTATTCACTCATCAAGTTAACATCTCTGGTCATCCCTACTGCCTCTGATCTGGTGGACTCACTAAACACACATGCTTCATTTGTAAATTATGTTGGAGTGTGCCCCTGGCTATCTGTAAATAAACGCCATCTGGTTTGCTTAATATAAAGAATTTTAAATTATTTATGATTTTACTTTTGATACTTAAGTGTATTTAATACCAAATACTTTTACACTTTTACTCAAGTAGTATTTTACTGGGCGACTTTCACTTTTACTTGAGTCATTTTCTATTAAGGTATCTTTACTTTTACTCAAGTATGACAATTTGGTACATTTCCACACTGATAATATCTGAATAAAAAATATGTGGTTTCACTGATGCCCCCTGGAAACGAAATGCAGTATACTGTATGTGATATAGATTAATTAAACCATGGTAGTGTACAGTGCCTTGCAAAAGTATTCATCCCCCTTGGCATTTTTTCCTATTTTGTTGCATTACAACCTGTAATTTAAATAGATTTTTATTTGGATTTCATGTAATGGACATACACAAAATAGTCCAAATTGGTGAAGTGAAAAAAATTACTTATTTAAACATATATATATTTTTTTAAACTGAAAAGTGGTGCGTGCATATGTATTCACCTCCTTTACTATGAAGCCCCAAAATAAGATCTGGTGCATTAATTAAATAAAGTCCACCTGTGTGCAATCTAAGTGTCACATGTATATACACACATATACACACGTATATATATATCTCAGTATATACACACCTGTTCCGAAAGGCCCCAGAGCCTGCAACACCACTAAGCAAGGGGCACCACAAAGCAAGCAGCACCATGAAGACCAAGGAGCTCTCCAAACAGGTCAGGGACAAAGTTGTGGAGAAGTACAGATTAGGGTTGGGTTAAAAAAAATATCTGAAACTTTGAACATCCCACGGAGCACAATTAAATCCATTATTAAAAAATGGAAATAATATGACACCACAACAAACCTGCCAAGAGAGGGCCACCCACCAAACCTCACAGACCAGGCAAGGATGGCATTAAGAAGAGACCAAAGATAACCCTGAAAGAGCTGCAAAGCTCCACAGCGGAGATTAGGGTAACTGTCCATAGGACCACTTTAAGCCGTACACTCCACAAAGCTGGGCTTTGCGGAAGAGTGTTCAGAAAAAAGGCCATTGCTTAAAGAAAAAAATTATCAAACACATTTGTGTTCGCCAAAAGGCATGGGGGAGACTCCCCAAACATATGGAAGAAGGTACTCTGGTCAGATGAGACTAAAATGTAGCTTTTTGGCCATCAAGGAAAATGCTATGTCTGGCAAAAACCAAACACCTCCCATCACCCCGAGAACACCATCCCCACAGTGAAGCATGGTGGTGGCAGCATCATGCTGTGGGGATGTTTTTCATCGGCAGGGACTGGGAAACTGGTCAGAATTGAAGGAATGAGGAATGGCACTAAATACAGGGGTATTCTTGAGGGAAACCTGTTTCAGTCTTCCAGAGATTTGAGACTGGGACGGAGGTTCATCTTCCAGCAGGACAATGTCCCTAAGCATACTGCTAAAGCAACACTCGAGTGGTTTAAGAGGAAACATTTAAATGTCTTGGAATGGCCTAGTCAAAGCCCAGACATCAATCCAATTGAGAATCTGTGGTATGACTTAAAGATTGTTGTACACCAGCTGAACCCAATCCAACTTGAGGGAGCTGGAGCAGGTTTGCCTTGAAGAATGGACAAAAATCCCAGTGGATAGATGTGCCAAGCTTAGAGACATACCCCAAGAGACTTGCAGCTGTAATTGCTGCAAAAGTTGGCTCTACAAAGTATTGACTTTGGGGGGTGAATAGTTATGCACGCTCAAGTTTTCAGTTTTTTTGTCTTATTTCTGTAACGGTCCTGACCTGTTTTATGTTGTTTTTGTATGTGTTTAGGTCAGGGCATGTGTTTTGGGTGGGCAGTCTATGTTATCTGTTTCTATGTTGGTTTTGGGTTGCCTGGTATGGCTCTTAATTAGAGGCAGGTGGTTTGCGTTTTCCTCTAATTAAGAGTCATATTTAGGTAGGGCGTTCTCACTGTTTGTTTGTGGGTGATTGTCTCCTGTGTCGTCGATGTATGTACCATACGGGACTGTTTGGTTGTTCGTTCGTTTTGATGTAGTCTGTTCCTGTCCGTGAGTTTTACGTTTTAGTTATGTAAGTTCATGTTCAGGTTTTCGTCTACGTCGTTTTCTTGTTTTGTAATTTTGTAAGTGTTTTGTTTTCGTGTGCCGTCGTGTCAAATAAAGAGATGGCATATTTCCCTAATGCTGCGTATTGGTCCACTGATCCTTCTCTCCTCTCCTCATCTGAGGAAGAGGAGGACAACAGCCCTTACAGAATCACCCACCACGCTAAGACCAAGCGGCAAGGGAATGCTCAACAGAGCAACAAGGACTCCTGGACTTGTGAGGAGATCCTGGATGGTAGAGGACCTTGGGCTCAGCCAGGGGAATATCGCCGTCCCAAGGAGGAGTTGGAAGCAGCGAAGGTTGAGAGGCGCTGGTATGAGGAGGCAGCGCGTCGACGCGGTTGGGAGCCCGTGAGTCAGACCCAAACATTTCTTGGGGGGGGGGCACACGAGGACTGTGGCAAAGCCGGGTAGGATACCCGAGCCAACTCCCCGTGCTTACCGTGGAGGTAGAAGGCGTCGTACTGGTAAGACACCGTGTTATGCGGTAAAGCGCACGGTGTCCCCAGTACGCGTGCTTAGCCCAGTGCGGGCTATTCCACCTTGCCGCACTGGGAGGGCTAAGTTGGGCATCGAGCTGGATGTCATGAAGCCGGCCCAACGCATCTGGCCACCAGTGCGTCTCCTCGGGCCGGCATACATGGCACCAGCCTTACGAATGGTGTCCCCGGTTTGCCAGTATAGCCCAGTGCGGGCTATTCCACCTCGCCGCACTGGCAGGGCTACGGGCACCATTCAACCTGGTAAGGTTGGGCAGGCTCGATGCTCAAGAGCACGTGTCCTCCTTCACGGTCCGGTATACCCGGTGCCACCTCCATGTACCAGTCCTCCGGTGGCAGCCCCCCGTACCAGGCTGTCTCTCCGGGTTCTCTCTCCAGCTGTTTCCTCCTCTCCAGCGCAGCCAGTGCCTAGACCACGCACCAGGCTGTCTCTCCTTCTCCTCCCTACAGAGCTGTCCTGCCATGACCAGCCAGAGCTGTCCTGCCATGATCAGCCAGAGCCGTCCTGCCATGACCAGCCAGAGCCGTCCTGCCATGACCAGCCAGAGCCGTCCTGCTATGACCTGCCAGAGCCGTCCTGCTATGACCTGCCAGAGCCGTCCTGCTATGACCTGCCAGAGCCGTCCTGCTATGACCTGCCAGAGCCGTCCTGCTATGACCTGCCAGAGCCGTCCTGCTATGACCTGCCAGAGCCGTCCAGCCAGGACCTGCCAGAGCCGTCCAGCCAGGACCTGCCAGAGCCGTCCAGCCAGGACCTGCCAGAGCCGTCCAGCCAGGACCTGCCAGAGCCGTCCAGCCAGGACCTGCCAGAGCCGTCCAGCCAGGACCTGCCAGAGCCGTCCAGCCAGGACCTGCCAGAGCCGTCCAGCCAGGACCTGCCAGAGTCCCTCAGCCGGGACCTGCCAGAGCCGTCCAGCCGGGACCTGCCAGAGCCGTCCAGCCGGGACCTGCCAGAGCCGTCCAGCCGGGACCTGCCAGAGTCCCTCAGCCGGGACCTGCCAGAGTCCCTCAGCCGGGACCTGCCAGAGTCCCTCAGCCGGGACCTGCCAGAGTCCCTCAGCCGGGACCTGCCAGAGTCCCTCAGCCGGGATCTGCCAGAGTCCCTCAGCCGGGATCTGCCAGAGTCCCTCAGCCGGGACCTGCCCCTTGTCCCGGTGCTGCCCCTTGTCCCGGTGCTGCCCCTTATCCCGGTGCTGCCCCTTATCCCGGTGCTGCCCCTTATCCCGGTGCTGCCCCTTATCCCGGTGCTGCCCCTTGTCCCGGTGCTGCCCCTTGTCCCGGTGCTGCCCCTTGTCCCGGTGCTGCCCCTTGTCCCGGTGCTGCCCCTTGTCCCGGTGCTGCCCCTTGTCCCGGTGCTGCCCCTTGTCCCGGTGCTGCCCCTTGTCCCGGTGCTGCCCCTTGTCCCGGTGCTGCCCCTTGTCCCGGTGCTGCCCCTTCTCCCGGTGCTGGCCGTTCATTTCGGGGATGTTAGTTTTAGGGTGGTCATTGGGAGGGGAAGACAGAAGCGGGGAGTGACTATGGTGGTGTGGGGACAGCGTCCAGAGCCGGAGCCACCACCGTGGTCAACTGCCCACCCAGACCCTCCCCTTGACTTTGTGCTGGTGCGCCCGGCGTTCGCACCTTGAGGGGGGGGTTCTGTAACGGTCCTGACCTGTTTTATGTTGTTTTTGTATGTGTTATGTTATGTGTTATGTGTCTATGTTATCTGTTTCTATGTTGGTTTTGGGTTGCCTGGTATGGCTCTTAATTAGAGGCAGGTGGTTTGCGTTTTCCTCTAATTAAGAGTCATATTTAGGTAGGGCGTTCTCACTGTTTGTTTGTGGGTGATTGTCTCCTGTGTCGTCGATGTATGTACCATACGGGACTGTTTGGTTGTTCGTTCGTTTTGATGTAGTCTGTTCCTGTCCGTGAGTTTTACGTTTTAGTTATGTAAGTTCATGTTCAGGTTTTCGTCTACGTCGTTTTCTTGTTTTGTAATTTTGTAAGTGTTTTGTTTTCGTGTGCCGTCGTGTCAAATAAAGAGATGGCATATTTCCCTAATGCTGCGTATTGGTCCACTGATCCTTCTCTCCTCTCCTCATCTGAGGAAGAGGAGGACAACAGCCCTTACAATTTCGTGTTTGTTTCACAATAAAAAATATTTAGCATCTTCAAAGTGGTAGGCATGTTGTGTAAATCAAATGATACAAACCCCCAAAAAATCTATTTTAATTCCAGGTTGTAAGGCAACAAAATAGGTAAAATGCCAAGGGGGGGTCAATACCTTCGCAAGGAACTGTGTGTATTTTTCTTACACAAGTCTATTGTCTTCATGTTGGTATTGACACAGTCACACAGCCCAATATGATCGAAAAGAGATTATTCGCTGATATAATCACTGCATTTGGGAGCAATAATAGTATGCTGAATACTAGTTCCGTCTCAGATGATACCCTTTCCTATTCCTCATGGGCTCTGGACCAAAAGTAGTACGCTATGTAGGGAATAGGGTGCCATTTGGGGCGTAGACACTGTCTCTGAAATGTTCTGTGCCCTTTTCCGGATCTGTGTGTATTGTCTGTGACATGCACTGGCATCATTCAACGTCCTCTGTCATTCAGGGTATTTTGAATTACATGCATTTCCTTGCCGAGGTACAAAGAAAAGGCTAGACGAGAGGTTGACTCAATCTCATTGTTGACATTTTTCCTTCCTTCCTCCATTCTTTTCTTTTCTTATTCCTCCATCCTCACGGCCAACCAGCATTAAAATACACTCTTGGGAAGAGAAAGAAAACGACTTTATTGTATTGAAATGTCAAGCATGTGTTATGGCATATATTATTTATTATTATGGTTGCTATGCAAACGGATATTAATAATATCTACACCAGCGGAGGGTGTTTGCTCAATGATGAAAGCAGACCAAAGCACAGCATGCCTCAATCAGCCAATCAAGAGACAATAAAGGTTCACAGCCCTACTATTACACAGCAGCCAATGGGGCCGTCACTTCTAATGAAAAAACGGAATGAAAGGAACGGATGGAAGAAGTGTCTGATCTAAATCTGTCACAGTACTTTGACATCATCGTCTTGGAACTTTGGTACAGTATCATCTTAATTTAATCCAAGCAATTAAGGTTTTATTCTAACACCGACAAGGATGTGTTATGGAATGGCATGTTGCATTGAACAACAAAAGAGCCGATTGGCTGACACTGCTATTCCAAAATGGCTGCGGTGGCTACTGGTAGCTAGCATGAGGACAAAAAAGGACAGTTTTCTGGAAAAACGATCAGTATTTCAATCTTCTCGATGTATCAGTTTGGATAAAGGTACAATTTGGATTACAGTGGCATATCCCATCCCTGCTTTGATCTCGCTCCACAGTTTCTTAATCTAACCATGATGGCGTTCCCGACCACAGTGCAGCTCAGTATAAACAAGCGTAACGGTACGGTCAGAATCTTCTGGCTAACTGCCACTTGTACACCACCAGGATTCTCTTCTTGGCTGCATACCAAATGTCACCCTATTCCATACATAGTGCATAGGACATCCTTGAGAAATATAGTGTTTGATTTGTATCGGAACAAACAATATACCATTAAAATCCCCTAAAAGTAATTTACGTATTTTTGAGTGCACAAGATAATATATATTGGTGTACAGCATGGCAAAATGTTTTGCAACGTTTCAGCCCATTTGCTTCCATTTCATTCCTGAATAGGACCGATCTCTGAAGGGCTCCAGGCAGTGTTTTTGACTGTCAACCTCATATTCAAAATCTCCAGCACCAAACCAGTGTCTCTTATGTGGAAACAGTCTTTCTACGATCTGTTGTTATAAAGAACGGTACAAAAAAAATGCTTCTCTGTGACATCACAAGGTAGGATTAAAAGTTTTTCAAAAACAGTGATTTTCAAACCCTGCATCCAGATTCTATCTTTTCTTGCTCACAAAGTCACAGCAAATCTCAGTATTTGAGAATCCATTTTTGAAATGTTAACTTTTGAAGATGTCATCAGGTAGAACTTTTTAACTTTTTTTTTTTTTATTACAGAAATGCGCCGTTTTCACATTTTGACACTGGTATTGTGCTGGATATAATGAAAATGAGGTTGAAAAGTGGTGGTGTTGCCCTTTAATTTGGAGAACGATGGCGTGCAGTCTTCTCATTTGGCCACAAGGTGGTACTTTAGCCCCCCTCATCAAAACATCAGACTGCACACTGACAGGCAGGACCTGCAGTATCATCCATGCATTGTATTGCACACTGTGTCCTGGCTGTACCTGTATTGGGAACAATGAACACCACGTTTGCATTCACTATGCACCACATGGAATAAAACAGACTGAAACAGGAAGGGACTACCTGACTAACGCTTGTTTACATTACACTAATGTACACTAATGAATGCCACCCAGCATTAGAGCTTTTTTCGATATCTAAAGGAAAATGATAGTAATGATGAGAAATGACAAGAAGGGTAGCAGAGGATTAATCCTTGAGAATTTCCTCTATCTTGATAGACAATTGGATTGGGCTTGTAGATAACAAAAAAAAAATGTGTAGGCTATATTGAAATAGATGAACTTCTCCATTGCCCTTTTCTTTTACAGATTCCTGTCTGTCACCCTCCCTAACCATGTACCAATTTGCTAATGGGCCACTTGCACACAGTGACAGACAGGCAGATTCACACGCATGCACAACACACACACACGACACACGCGCACACAAACACTAGGCACCCGGTCGAAAAGTTTGAGAATTTTGCAAAGGTGAAAACACCTTTTCCTGCAATCTAGAGCCATAATCATTATTCTATTTTTTTGTTACCAGGACATCTGAGGGGGCACGTGGCCCTGTGTCCCCTATGAGCATGACGCCTCTGCGCACACACCTCACCTCCATACAAGGACTCCTAGTCTTCTTGCTGCTGATTTTTTTTATAGTGGATTGGCCTGGGATGTTGCCTACCCGTTTATACGGGCACTCTTTTTTTATTGAAAAGAGAATCTCATTGATTGATACATTTATTACTGATTGATTGGTTGGAATAAAGTGTGGAGCCCATTATAGAGGACATGACAGGTGGTCGTTATCACTGGTACATGCAGTTGCAGTAACTAGCCCTACTTGGGCATGCTTAAAAAAGTATTTGTTTGTAGAGTATTTCTCTGTACGCATGCATTCATCTGAAGGCCTAGTTCTCCAGGGAACGATCCAGTGTTTTTCTGTCCTGTGTTCACAGGAATGAAAGCTCCTTGGGAATCACACAGGTAGAGAGATGCCTTTCATCTTCTAGATTTCGGCCGGCAGAAATCTTTATTGGAGCTCGAACAGCCTTATTTTCCCTCCTTCGCTCTCCCTGTGCGCCCTCCCGCTCTAGAGCAAGCCTACTGTATTTCTGCTGCAGAGTGGGGCGTGTGACGTCAACGAATGCTGGATGGGTTCCTTGGCTCGAGCGAGAAATGGGGAGAAAATTGCGAGGTGAGAAGCGCTTTTTACCCTACATAATGTTTTGGGGGGGGATGACAGTGCTTAGTGTTTGTGTGTATGTATCAGTCGAACAATGCCGTTGACACCACGTACGAGGGAATGGCTGAAAATAACTCATAATTAGAGCAAGCAGGCAGGACACCAGTGATGGTCTGTGCACTGTCGAAAATGGTAGGCAGGAAAATCAGGGCATGCTGCTAGTGCTACGCTACTACCCGCGCCGGACACGCCACCTTCTGCACGTTGTCATCCGTATCGACACGACTGCATTGATATTTGTCTATGTTATTTAATAAAACGTGATGTTTTTCTCCGCTTATTCAAATCGATGAATGATAGGTTACAGTCAAGCCGCATGTTCCTGCTGCGGTAGGCTACCTTATGCCACTTGTCTTTGGGTCTTCACACCCAATCGAAGACTGATAACGTTCAGTCAGTGCGATTGTTGCAATCAATATGTATAGCCATTCATTGCACGTGTGTAATTGTCACTTAATCAATCAGTTGTCAATCGAATCATTCGGAATCCATAACGTCATGACACCGGCCTAATTTGCTACTCATAGGCTACGTGACGGTTAGTGAAGATCTGGCCCATGCCCGTCAAAACATGATATAATCTATTCGGTGCAATCATTTTTCAGCTGATAACGTGTAATGTAGCCTATTTTTTGCATATAATAAGACCTTTATTGGAAGCTTTTAACAGTCAAGAAACACTTTCTCATTCTATATCCATGTGTTTTTCTTCAGAGAAATGACATTTATTTGGGCATAATGTCCAAACATCAAAGCAATATGATTAGGGACTATCTGATAATACACCATATCATCATTCACTTTAAATATGTATTTATATTTGAAAGAGCCCACTACTCAGCTATGAGCCTCATAGGACTGCCAGCTGTCCCACTAAATACACTTGAGCTCAAGGGGAAGGTCTCAAAGGAAATCATGACTTGTCATTATGCACTGCTCCTGCTTGGCCACTTAGAAAACTTCCCAGATCTGCCCCCACAGCTCTTGAAGCCAAAGCAGCACTTTGCCTAAAGTGACAGACAGGCTACTCTAGTGTGGGAAATTGTGCTGTGTGTGACCAGTGGGAAATACTCATTTACAGTTTGTGTGTGACTGGCTGACTACTGTGGGAAATACTGCCTCGCTGTTGCTGTGCCCTTGCTGCTCTGTTGGGCATCCATCAGATGTGACTGAAGTCAAGCTTTAAAGGTGTCCTCCAGTCATTTTGGAACTGTTTCTGTTCAAAAGTGATATCCCAAGTATATATACAGTAAAGTACACTCTAAAGCATAGCCGCCGCGGGAGGTCCAGGTGTTGACGGTGCTGTAGCACCCCTTGTACCCTCAGCACCCCTACTTCCCACTGCTATGCTTTAGTGAGTGTACTTTACAATACTTCCTCGATTTTCATTCATTTAAAAAAAAATTTTTGTTCAAAAGTAGTGCACTGGGGCTTTACTAGTCCTGTATTAGCAGACCGATTATTAGGGGAAACAAGTAAGATTGCACATATTATTTACTTTTAGGCCTAAATACAAGATAAAATTGCATGCACGCAAACAAACCATCAAATACACAAGCGCACTCTTGCATGCACAGACCCCCCCCCCCCCCCCACCCACACACTGCATTTTCTTTTCAGAAGAAACTGCACACACACACGTTTAGTCAATTGAAATACGTTTGCATGTACATTGCTTCGAGAAGAAAGATATTGTTTCCTCTCATTTTAAAGGTAAAGACAGTCAGCCCATCACAGAAATCTCTCTGCCTGTACTATAATAAGCTGGTCATTCAGTCTTACTATCACAGGTGATTTCACTTCCCAGTCAATTACCACTGCAATTAATTTAGCCAATATGAGGATAATGTAGGTCACAATCACATAACGGGTCGCAGTAACATATTTCCACTGAACAAAAAATCTAACATGCAACAATTTCAAAGATTTGACTGAGTTACAGTTCATATAAGGCATTGTCCGCCAACTGGTCGATCTTCAAGGCATTCCTAGTTGATCGCCAAACATTTCTGTAGGCTCAGTGCCTACAGAGCTTCCACGACACCGGCCATAGCAGAGTTTGATACTGACCCAAGTAAGATTTAAAAGCTTTTAAAACCATGGCCACAGAGAGACAGTCAGAATACAGCAAAGAGCTGCTGTTTTTACGATTGTTTTTAGTAGCCAAGTGTATCGATAACCCTACATTTGTATTATTATTAGCAGCCCGTCGTGCCTACTTTAATATAGAGGAATATTTCACTTTCTCTGGTCATAGGAACAACATGAATTTGTGCATGACTGAGGCAGATCAGGTGGAAGACTGTCCCCTCTCTGGTCAGTCTCTCCCGCCCTCCACTGAGACTAATGCCGTGTTCAAGACAACTGGGAACTCTGGGGGAAAAAAACAAGATCCGACTGGGGAAAAAATAATTTTGAATGGTCATCCAACTCGGAATTCCGAGTCGGAAACTCTGGCATCTTTCTAGAGCTCTGACCTACCGACCTGAAGATCACGGACTAAATTATTTTGACTATTTCAATTTTTTTCTGAGTTCCCGGTTGTCTTGAACGAGGACCATTAGATGCAGGTACCATCAGTCCAGTGAAATAAAAAAGGACATTATTTCAAGTTATGGTCCGCAGTGCCTCACAAGTGCTACTCCAACTGATCTATTTTGTTATCAACGCT
This sequence comes from Salvelinus alpinus, assembly GCF_045679555.1. Classification (NCBI taxonomy): domain Eukaryota; kingdom Metazoa; phylum Chordata; class Actinopteri; order Salmoniformes; family Salmonidae; genus Salvelinus; species Salvelinus alpinus. The sequence goes on along the minus strand of NC_092124.1, from coordinate 3,514,585 downwards.
TGAGTTTTGAAAGATGATATGGTCTGAGAATAAAAATATTGGCAGGCCATGCATAAAGCCAATATTCTGTGATAATGTATTAGGCCTACTGCCCGAACATCATTCCTACGTAACTGTTTTTATTAGGTTAATGTTAAAAGTCATGTTTAAAAAATAAATTCTGAGCGTTAGATCTCTGCTTGAGTCAAGAGTGATCTTGACTCAAAAGGTTGGTGACCACTGATATAAGGAAATCAGTCAATTAAAATACATTCATTAGGCCCTAATCTATGGATTTCACATGACTGGGAATACAGTTATGCATCTGTTGGTCACAGATACCTTTAAAAAAAAAAAGAGGTGCGTGGATCAGAAAACTGGTCAGCATCAATCAAATGTATTTTATAAAGCCCTTTTTACATCAGCCGATGTCACAAAGTGCTATACAGAAACCCAGCCTAAAACCCCAAACAGTAAGCAATGCAGATGTAGAAGCACGGTGGCTAGGAAAAACTCCCTAGAAAGTCAGGAACCCAGGAAGAAACCTAGAGAGGAACAAGGCTCTGAGGGGTGGCCAGTCTTCTGGCTGTGCTGGGTTTAGATTATAACAGTTACATGGCCAAGATGTTCAAACATTCATAGATGACCAGCAGGGTCAAATAATAATAGTTGGCCTCATGCAGGCAACACATCTCCTTCGCATAGAGTTGATCAGGCTGTTGATTGTGGCCTGTGGAATGTTTTCCCGCTCCTCTTCAATGGATGTGCGAAGTTGTTGGATATTGGCGGGAACTGGAACACGGTGTCGTATACATCGATCCAGAGCATCCCAAACATGCTCAATGGGTGACATGTCTGGTGAGTTTGCTGGCCATGGAAGAACTGGGACATTTTCAGCTTCCAGGAATTGTGTACATATCCTTGCGACGTGGCTGTGCATTATCATGCTGAAACATGAGGTGATGGCGGCAGATGAATGGCACGACAATGGGCCTCAGGATCTCATCAAGGTATCTCTGTGCATTCAAATTGCCATCAATAAAATGTAATTGTTTGTCTGTAGCTTAGGCCTGCCCATACCATAATCCCACCGCCACCATGGGGCACTCTGTTCACAACATTGACATCAGCAAACCGCTCTCCCACACGACGCCATACACACTGTCTGCCATGTGTTCGGTACAATTGAAACCTGGATTCATCTGAGAAGAGCACACTTCTCCAGCATGCCAGTGGTCCATCGAAGGTGAGCATTTTCCCACTGAAGTTGGTTACAACGCTAAACTGCAGTCAGATCAAGACACTGGTGAGGACGACGAGCACTCACATGACCTTCTCTGAGATGGTTTGTAACAGTTTGTGCAGAAATTCTTTAGTTGTGCAAACCCACAGTTTCATCAGCTGTCCGGGTGGCTGGTCTCAGACGATCCCACAGGTGAAGAAGCCAGATGTGGAGGTCTTGGGTTGGCGTGGTTACACGCGGTCTGCGGTTGTGAGGTCGGTTGGATGTACAGCCAAATTCTCTAAAACGATGTGGCTTCTGGTAGAGAAATGTACATTCAATTCTCTGGCAACAGTTCTGGTGGACATTGCTGCAGTCAGCATGCCAATTGCATGCTACCTCAACTTTAGACATCTCTGGCATTGTGTGATAACTGCACATTTTAGTGGCATTCTATTGTCCCCAGCACAAGGTGCACCTTGTGTAATGATCATGCTTCTTGACATGCCACACCTGTCAGGTGGATGGATTATCTTGGCAAAGGAGTAATGCTCACTAACAGGGATGTAAACACATTTGTGCACAATTTGAGAGACAAGCTTTTTGTATGTATGGAACATTTCTGGGATCTTTTATTTCAGCTCATGAAACATGGGACCAACATGTTGCGTTTTATATTTTTGTTCAGTATAAAAATATTAAGCTCTGATAAGATTTTTTTTAACCTCCCAATTGACCCAGAGGCTTTTCATTTAGTTTCTTTTGCAGACAATTTTTCCTCAAGCCTAGACCTATTTCTTCTTTGTATTGAGTTTCGAGTAGAAATTCATGGGACATTTTTGTTCATTTTTTACACGGTGACCCAGGTGGAAGACATTCCCAAAACGATTCAAGAAAATCTCCTTGACAATGGTGACCGATGAGCACTATCTCTGTCAACTACTGCACTCCTTTAACAACTAGTTACCTCAGAGGAATGCTGCATATTCAGTGAAATTTCATTCTCATGCAGAATGTTTCACTGTCTGTCGCGCAGACAGTTGTGTCAAGTATTCCCAACTGTGTGTGTCTGTGACAGCGGATCTTCCCATAGTCATTTCTTCTTGTGTAGGTGTCAACTATTCTCTACAGTGACAGCGGAGCGTCCCAATTCCATAGTCATTTTCCTCAAGTAGACATACAGCATCGCATCACCTCTGGCAAAACAACATTGACTGTACTCCTCCTGTCCCATAGCGCCACTACACCATCTATGACTGCCGCTATGGAACTGTAACGAGAGCTTGTTTCTGTTTACATTAGAGACCTCAGTTGTCGACTGCCTCTGATCTCCCCATCAATCTTGAACGGAGATTCGATACAGCACCATGTATACACTCGGTGGCCAGTTTATAAGGTACACCCATCAAGTACCAGATCGGACACCCTTTGTATCCAGGACATCCTGAATTCTTCGGGGGATGAGACCGTTGCTCAATTGGTATCAGGATGGGGCCATGGACTTACGCCAAATCCTGACTCTGCCATCAGCATGACACGTATATATTTCATTTTGTTTTCACTCTTTTTCCAATAATAGTGAATCGGATCAATCGGACCTTTGCCTTTGTGTGAATAAAGGCCATCCCCAGTCAGAAGGGGAATATCATCAAATTTTATTTATCACATGTGCCGAATACAACAGGTGTAGTAGACCTTACAGTGAAATGCTTACGCCAGCTGCGTCCCAAATTGCACCCTATTCCCTATGTGGTGCTCATAGTGCTCAGGTCAAAGGTAGTGCACTTTATAGGGAAATGGGTGCCATTTGGGACACGGTCAACCTCCCAGCCTTTCTTTGCCTGCTTTTCCTACACTTGCTTTTTCACTTCATCCCCTGCCAAGAGCTGCCCCTTCACCAATCTACCAGTTCCCTCCTTAATCAAAGTAACTCTATTTTCCCACTAGTGAGTGGTCTAGTTTGAGTGAGTGAGTGTGAGATCTGTAGTGGCGAATTACTGGGAGGCGGAGAGGAATCCCAATGGGGCAGCTGAAATTCTCCGGCCAGGATTTGGGAGTCTCGCCACGCATACAGTACTTGGTGACAGCTGTGCAGAGTCAATCATCTTGAAGATGCACTGTACATATTCAGACCTGTACATAATACTTTCAAGCAGTTCTTGACTGAGCTTGCCTGGCGCAATGGAACCAATGAAATAGTCCCTAAAGTGCAAACCCCACCCATCTGGCACTCCAGGGTCTGAATCAATTGAAATATTACATGTATCCTTGATGGATATTTGCACAGTACTAATTGGTGTCCCTCTGTCTCCCCTAACATAGGTTAGCTGTATGGATTGTGGACACACATCAATGCACGTTGCTTTGCCACCCCAAAAATCAAAGACCTCATATAGTGTTTAGAAATCTCACAGCAGAATGGAAATGCAGTAAGGTTGTATTAATAACCTATTGTATTCGGCGCATGTGACAAATACAATTTGATTTGATTTCTTTTGACCACTGCACTATATAGGGAATATGGTGCCATTTGGGTCAGAACCTGAGAGACAGTCTGATTTCTTGCTCTGCTCCTGAGGCCATTTTCTGCACAGTTTCCCTCTATAGAAGATCTGCCCTCTATAAAATGAAAAGTCTAAGCCTCATTCTCTTTGTAAACACACAAGGCTTTATGTGCACAAGTGTATATAGGGAGGCTATAGGGAAAAGAATGTGAAATGGTTTAGCGTCCATTCAATCTGGGCTTTGGCAAGGCACTGACAACTCGACAATAAGGCAGAGTCCTTGGGTTAGATAACATAATAACGGCCGTGATGCCAGAGATTTAAAGCAAGCACACACAACCCACTATCACAGATTTTTGTGAAATCGACACAAATGACCTGTTGGAAATTCGTGAAAGGCGCACAAATTATTGGAATATACACTATTTTGTATACAGTCCATCTCAATGATTTACATTTCAGTCATTTAGCAGACGCTCTTATCCAGAACAACTTACAGTAGTGAGTGCATACATTTGCATACTTTCTTTCATACTGGTCCCCTGTGGGAATCGAACCTACAACCCTGGCATTGCAAGTGACGTGCTCTACCAACTGAGCAACACAGGAACAATCACGTATTTAAGATTACTGTTAAGGTTACTGATGACAGAAACGATAGGAGGGCGGTTGGTTTGGGAGGTTGGGTTTGCGAATTAGAGGTCGACTGATTATGATTTTTCAACGGCGATACCGATTTTCTTTGAGGACTAAAAAAAGCCGATACTGATTAATCGGCCCAATTTTTTTTCTTTTTTTTTCTTTTACAACAATACTGAATGAACAATTAACACTTTTATTTTATCTTAATATAATACATAAATAAAATCAATTTAGTCTCAACTAATGAAACATGTTCAACTTGGTTTAAATAATGCAAAAACACAGTGTTGGAGAAGAAAGTAAAAGTGCAATACGTGCCATGTAAAAAAGCTAATGTTTAAGTTCCTTGCTCAGAACATGAGAACATATGAAAGCTGGTGGTTCCTTTTAACATGAGTCTTCAATATTCCCAGTTAAGAAGTTTTAGGTTGTAGGAATTATGACGCGTCGACTATTTCTCTCTCTACCATTTTGTATTTCATATACCTTTGACTTTTGGATGTTCTTATAGGCACTTTAGTATTGCCAGCCTAAACTCGGGAGTTGATAGTCTTGAAGTCATAAACAGCGCTGTGCTTCAAGCATTACTACGAGCTGCTGGCAAACGCAGTAAAGTGTTGTTTGAATGAATGCTTACGAGTCTGCTGCTCTCTACCACCGCTCAGTCAGACTGCTCTGTCAAATATCAAATCATAGACGTAATTATAACACACAGAAATACGAGCCTTAGGTCATTAATATGGTCAAATCTGGAAACTATCATTTTGAAAACAAAACGTTTATTCTTTCAGTGAAATATGGAACCGTTCTGTATTTTATCGAACGGGTGGCAACCCTAAGTCTAAATATTGCTGTTACATTGCACAACCTTTAATGTTATGTCATAATTATGTAAAATTCTGGTAAATTAATTACGGTCTTTGTTAGGAAGAAATGGTCTTCACACAGTTCGCAACGAGCCAGGTGGCCCAAACTGCTGCATATACCCTGAAAAGTGACACAATTTCCCTAGTTAACATTGCCTGCTAACATGAATTTCTTTTAACTTAATGTGCAGGTTTAAAATAATATACTTGTGTATTGAATTTAAGAAAGGCATTGATGTTTATGGTTAGGTACATTTGTGCAACGATTGTGCTTTTTTCGCGAATGTGCCCGTTTGGCGAAGTTGAAGTAGGCTCTGATTCGATGATCAATTAACAGGCACCGCATTGATTATATGCAACGCAGGACAAGCTAGTTAAACTAGTAATATCATCAACCATGTGTAGTTAACTAGTGATTATGTGAAGATTGATTGTTTTTTTTATAAGATAAGTTTAATGCTAGCTAGCAACTTACCTTGGCTCCTTGCAGCCACAAGGTCCTTTTGATGCTGCACTCAGGTAACAGGTGGTCAGCCTGCCACGCAGTCTTCTCATGGATTGCAATGTAATCAGCCATAATCGTCGTCCAAAAAGGCAGATTACCGATTGTTTTGAAAACTTGAAATTGGCCCAAATTAATCAGCCATGCCGACAAATTGGTCGACCTCTAGTGCAAATAACACGGTCTACCAACTCAAACGTTGCGTCTTCGAATCACATCATGGACAATTTGAGCTAATTAGCAGCTACATACTACTTAGCTAGCATGTTAGCTAACCTTAACCCCTAATCCTGACCTTAACCCCTAGCCTAGCTAATGTTAGCCACCTAACTTACCTAGCTAACATTAGCGACAACAAATTGGAATTTGTAAGAAAATTGTGTAATGTACACATGCGTTATGAAGAAAATTGTGTAATACACATGAGAAAGTAGCTAGAATTTCGATTGTGTGCCTTTCAGAATAACTTGTCACACACACACAGACAGATCCAGGGTCACAAGGCTTATCTCGTGCCTACATTATCTCAAATAATAAAACTTACTTTGGTCGCGACTATACATTTAAGACAATTTTTGAAATGTCGTTTTTCATTATGGAAGCATCTTGCAGTTACAGAAACCTTGCAGGTATGTTAGGTTCAACAATAGAATGGAGATTGAGAATCTGCCTATTTGTGTAAAGAACATAGAGTTATTTTTGTTTTATTATGGAAGTAACTGGCAGGTACAGAAATTAATGCGGGGGGAAATTATGACGTTGAAATTGATTTGGGATTCATGTTGGCAAGTTTGGGATGAAATGTAAGGATTTTGTACACTGGCCAGCCAGACTAGTGGACCGCAAATCCTACTAGCCCGGTTGACGTTCTTCTAGTCAAGGGTCCAAATCTGCCATGCAATATTTAAAAAGACAAGATTTTACCCATCGCTCAGGTTAGTGTTGTTCATGTCCTACTATCCTGGTCTGCAAAGTGTTAAGGAAACTGAGGTTATCTTAATGTCCATCCCATGTCACTTCACAAAGCAAATAAACAGATGTACCTACATTTACGATATACGCACAATTTACTCCATATGCAAGCATACTGTAAAATGGCAGCGTGAATCTGTCACGTAAGTAGATCTATTAAATTGTAGCACATGCAGGTTATGGAGGGGGCTCTTGGATGGGGATGGGGTGGTTCCAAGGCTGCGAGTGTTTTCTCAGTGACATACCCAGCCGAGGCACGGAGCATGTGATGATGATGATGATGATGGTGGTCTGTGTAATGGTGGATAATTGCCTCTGACGAGCCCCGTGAATCAATAGAAGACAGTGGAGGCAGGGGGACAACCGACTCTGAGCGAGTTTCCTCAGAGACCCAGTGTCCTTATGCTGTGCAGTGCTATGCAGCCACAGCCATCCCAGCTCTCAGCCCCAATTCTCCACCCTTCTCCTGCACTTTCACACTTTCTCGCCTGCATTTGACAATAAGTGGAAACTCCCTCCAGCAAATGCGTACACCAATCCTTTTAAATCCACGACGAGACGTGTGCAAGTGCACACTTCTGGAAAAGGGTGAAGAATCGGGACGTAGCCCTGCTGTAGCTTCTCACTGGGTGGCTTATCCAGAACCGTGACAGTCGCACCGGGTTACCTCAGAGAATGTGACCCGACACAATACGCTCACTGTGTTACTGTTGTTTATTGTCAGGCCTCCTTGTGGTGCCAATTGGGTAAACTATGTCTACTTGAAAATTAAAGTTGAGTACTCCGCTCCTAAAACTACTTTAAGACACTCGTGACAATTATGATATTTTTAATTTCACTTATGGTCGATTACGCGACTGCTGCTGTACTGTGAGGCTAGGACAATAATCGTAGTGTCTCCTCAGTCCTCAACAGCTGCATCCAGTGCGTCTACTCTAAAAATTCCCACCTTTTTCCCGTCTCTCTTCCTTCACACAGTATCTGTGCCCCAATCTTCTTAAACGGTCTCCTTATCTCCTGTCCTTCATAACCACGTATACATGAAAGGAGTGGGCAGGTTTCCACTTCCCACCGTGGCTTTCACCTATCAACCCCTATCAACTGTCATGAAGGAAAGGTAGACCGTTGTGTGACACAGTCCAGTCCACTTGAATAGAGTGGGACTTTGTTGACATTCTGTTCAGTTGGCTGGCTATGTGATTGGCCCTCTGCTGTCATGTGGGTAGCCCTTGGCTGTGTGATTTGTCTGTCTTGGGAGAGCCAGTAGCTTACTCAGGGCTAACACTGACATGCTCATGCAAAAGCCTAGCTGACATTGGGGGTTTCAGTAAACCAGTGTTAGAGGTAAGGCAAAAGCTAGGGTAGCTAACCTCTGGTAACCTTTCCAGAAATCCTGGTTGGAGGATTCTGTATTTCCTGCTTATTCCCTCCTGATTTGTGGAATCGGTTTAACTGGGATTTCTTGAAAACCTGGGAATTTTGGGAAAGTTGCTGGAACTTTACTATCCTAGCAGAAGCCCTTATACAGTAAGGAGATATGGGAATCTGTGTAGCCAACGGGAACACAGTAAAACACAGGGGCATGTTAGTTATTGTCCTTGTCATAACGTTCGCCAATATGTTTGTAATTACATGCCTCTATAAAATGGATACATTTAATTCCTCTCACTCGTAAACTTTCTCGTTCACATCTTCAGAATAAAACCCTTGAACGATCTGAACAATACTAAGATCAGGACGATGACGTGACGCATCTCGTTCCAACTGTACAGCTTACCGATAATGGGACGCAATTCAGCACTGATTTCAGCGCCTCCGATTATTTCAGAAATACCTCTGATTTGGGTGATTAGGTATCTATTGTGGGCCAGCAGTATGGATTGTTGTTTAAAAGCCACTGGATGTCGTTTTTAAAAGCCACTTGGTGATGGGCACATGATGGGTCGTCTCCCTCGGAGTCCGTCTGGGTCTAATTGAAGGTCAGCTTCTCTGCATTCACCCGGTGAGATGATACTGATGGAACGGCTCATTTGTGTTATTAGCTCAGAGAGGTCAATCAGTTTGTCCGTGGATCTGTTTGTCTGAAAGGGGGGTGTTTGAGTGCTCCTGTCAACACTAGCACACTGTGTCGTAGGGAATAGGGTTCTATTTTAGACTCATACAACAGAAAGATTATTCAAAACACGACATTATTGTCTCTGCTTGGCCAGTCAATGCAGACTTGCAGTCAAGGCAGGAACGCTAAAGCAATCATGTATAATCTCACTCAAAACAAAGCAAAAATGCAAAACATCCTTAACTTCTTACGGCTGAGATCCTGTTAACGGGATCGACTTGACAACAGCCAGTGGAAGTGCAGGGCGCCGAATTCAAACAACAGAAATCTCACAATTAAAATTCCTCAAACATATTACATAAATACATAACGTATTTGACACCATTTTTTTATTTTTATTTTTAAAATTTTATCCCCTTTTCTCCCCAATTTTCGTGGTATCCAATCGCTAGTAATTACTATCTTGTCTCATCGCTACAACTCCCGTACGGGCTCGGGAGAGACGAAGGTCGAAAGCCACGCGTCCTCCGAAGCACAACCCAACCAAGCCGCACTGCTTCTTAACACAGCGCGCTTCCAACCCGGAAGCCAGCCGCACCAATGTGTCAGAGGAAACACCGTGCACCTGGCTCCCTTGGTTAGCGTGCACTGCGCCCGGCCCGCCACAGGAGTCGCTGGAGCGCGATGAGACAAGGATATCCTTACCGGCCAAACCCTCCCTAACCCAGACGACGCTAGCCCAATTATGCGTCGCCCCACGGACCTCCCGGTCGCGGCCCGGCTGCGACAGAGCCTGGGCGCGAACCCAGAGACTCTGGTGGCGCAGCTAGCACTGCGATGCAGTGCCCTAGACCACTGCGCCACCCGGGAGGCCTCTTGACACCATTTTAAAGATAAACTTGTTGTTAATTCCACCACAGTGTCCGATTTCAAAAAGGCTTCACGACGAAAGCACACCATCTGTTTATGTTAGGTCAGTACCTAGTCACAGAAAAACACAGCCATTTTTCCAGCCAAAGAGAGGAGTCACAAAAAGCAGAAATAGAGATAAAATTAATCACTAACCTTTGATGATCTTCATCAGATGACACTCATAGGACTTCATGTTAGACAATACATGTATGTTTTGTTCGATAAAGTTCATATTTATATCCAAAAATCTTAGTTTACATTGGCTCGTTACGTTCAGTAATGTTTTGCCTCCAAAACATCCGGTGATTTTGCAGAGAGCCACATCAATTTACAGAAATACTCATAATAAACATTGATAAAAGATACAAGTGTTTCACATGGAACTTTAGATAAACTTCTCCTTAATGCAACCGCTGTGTCAGATTTAAAAATGTACGGAAAAAGCACACCATGCAATAATCTGAGTACGGCGCTCAGACACAAAACAAGCCATACAGGTACCCGCCATGTTGTGGAGTCAACAGAAGTCAGAAATAGCATTATAAATATTCACTTACCTTTGATGATCTTCATCAGAATGCACTCCCAGGAATCCCAGTTCCACAAAAAAGGTTTGTTTTGTTCAATAAAGTCCATAATTTATGTCCAAATACCTCCTTTTTGTTCGCGCTGTTTAGTTCCAAAATCCAAACTCATGATACGCAGGCCAGACGAAAAGTCAAAAAATTCCATTACAGTTCGTAGAAACATGTCAAACGATGTATAGAATCAATCTTTAGGATGTTTTTAACATAAATCTTCAATAATGTTTCAACCGGAGAATTCCTTTGTCTGTAGAAATGCAATGGAACGCAGCTAACTCTCACGGGGGCGCGCCTGAGTGAGCTCATGGCACTCTGCCAGACCCCTGACTCAATCAGCTCTTATTCCCCCCTCCTTCACAGTAGAAGCATCAAACAAGGTTCTAAAGACTGTTGACATCCAGTGGAAGCCATAGGAAGTGCAATATGACCCCATAGACACTGTATATTGGATAGGCAAACCTACAAACCTCAGATTTCCCACTTCCTGGTTGGATTTTTTCTCAGGTTGTTGCCTGCCATATGAGTTCTGTTATACTCACAGACGTCATTCAAACAGTTTTAGAAACTTCAGAGTGTTTTCTATCCAGATCTACTAATAATATGCATATCTTAGCTTCTGGGCCTGAGTAGCAGGCAGTTTACTCTGGGCACCTTATTCATCCAAGCTACTCAATACTGCACCCAGCCATAAGAAGTTAACCCTCACGATACACCATCTCTTTCCTAGGACGCTGGCTAACTAAATCACACGCACTGCACAGCTTGATAATAGTGACACCAGCAATCTCATCTTCTTCCCACCCTCTCCCTCTTAATATAAGTCAGAGGTGTTATTCACAGTGGCTGGTGCCCTCCTGGCCTGTCTACTGCTGCAGTCCCTTGTTACCATGTCACTTCTTTGTTTCCTCTACCATCTGTGTCTCTTCCCTCCCAACGCCCACAGCTCAACCTCTCGGCTCTCTGTGCCGCTTGCCTTTTTACACTCCTTCTCTGCTGTCATCACCTTGTCTTGATCTCTCTCTCTCTCTCTCTCTCTGCGACCTTTCACTGACAAGTAATTTCAACTTCCTGTTAGCATGCCACAGATCCTTTCATCACAGCAGAACAGGATTCTGGGAGTTAGCTGGTATCCCTGGAGACCAATCGCTGACTTCCATTTTTAGACCTGCTAGCTTCTGCAGACCCATAGGCGAAACATTGTTTCAACGTTCTTCTTCTCGGTCTTTTCCTCCCCTTTGCCCTCAGAACACCCTCAATTCGTCGGGGCATGGTGTCTACAAGGTGTTGAAAGCGTTCCACAGGGATTCTGTCATGACAGAATGTGCAGACTGTGAAGGTGATCGTGATGCATTTAGGAGGAGTGTTTACACTTCCTCCAGGCTGCAGGAGTGCTTCAGGGGAGATGTGGCTTTTGACATAAATGTGAGGATGGCTGTTCTAGCCCACGAACTTGGACTTGGTTATGCAGCACTTAAGAAAATAAGCAACGGCCTAGGGATTCCTTCCTTGTGTCTCAGCTCATATCAGAGACATGACAGGAGAGTGACAGGTAAATATAAGGGGAGAGTAGCCCATTATTGTCAGGTGACTTTCTGTGTATAGATTTCCTTGCCCCAGCAAATGTATTCAAAGTGAATAAACAGAGTGATAGGAAAACATAACTATACAATGAGACTGTCACATAGGCCTACAGTGTCCTATGGCTGTAGCCTACTGTGATTACTGAGAAATTAGCTTTACATAAAGTAAATGCATGCCGATATGCTAATACTTACATTGGGTAACATGCTGCTATTTAGTCATGCAGTTATGACTAATGTCGACAGACACCATAATAAGTACTTTCCCCCACTTTAGTTGCAGAGAGGGCTACAGTCAATGGAGAGTGCCACAAAGATAATTAGTAGAGTATATGCAGATATAGACCCAGACATAGCAGATTTGCTGTAGGAGGATGAGGATGCCATCATAGACATTAATGTATCCTTCGATGGCACAAGAGAGGATTCACTTCCAACTACGTGATAGGTGTGTGCATAGACATTGTAACAGGTCTAGTGATAGACTACGAGGTGTTGTCTTCATACTGCCATGCATGTGTGACGAAAAGGAAAAGTGGAATTAGTGAGGAGGAGTTCAGGGAATGGAAGGATTCCCATGCAGATGACTGTGCTCAAAACGTCTCCGGTTCGAGCAAAGCAAATGGAGCAGGAAGCAGCTAACCGCATGTGGGCCAGATCAGTCAGTCGCCAGTTCGTTACACCGAGATGCTCTCCGATGGTGACAGTACTGCATACAAGGCAGTTGTCAAATTAGATCCCTACCCAGGCATTGAGATATGGAAACTAGAATGCATCAATCATGCCCACAAGAGGATGGGCACAGCGCTTCGTAAACTTAGTTCAGAGAAACACCTTGGGGGGAGAGGTGAAGGGAAACTCACTGCACAAAAAATGTAAGAGTCTGCATAACTATTACAGGGGTGCGATTCTTGATAACGAGGGTGACGCAGAGGGCATGAAGGATGTTATCTGGGCTGGTCTTGTCCATTCCATGTCAACAGACGAAATCCCGAATCACGGTAGATGCTCGTCATCTTGGTGCTGGTACCAGCGAGCCCTAGAAAATGGTGAAGATCCACCCAGTCACAAAAAACCATGGAGGCCATACATTTTTGAATAGAGAGGTTGCTACCTCCTATATCATAGGATGTCAAATGATAACCTCCTCAATAAATGCAGCACGGAGGTACCCAGAATGCAAATGAATGTCTGAACTCTGTAATATGGTCGCGATGCCCCAAAACTGGTCTTCGTGGGCAAAAGCCTCATTGACGCAGCAGCCAGTATGCCAGTAACCACCTGCAATAAAGGAGACGCTGCTATATCAAATGTGATGGACAAATTGTGGCTTGACTGCACTTTGACACTGGAAGCAATCAGAGAAGAGGATGCGAGGCGTGTTGTGAGAGCTGATGCTGCTTCAACGGAGTGTGTCAAGCGTAGGTGCAGGTCCAATGACACAGTCAAGACAGTAAAGTGGCACCGGCAACAACTCAAAGAGGACCTTACATATGGGGCAGGCATAGCTGATTTAATGTTCGGCACATTTTAACAGCCATACAAAATCCTTGTATGTGACAAATTGAGCAAAGTGATATGAGAATTTGCACAAAACTGCATATTTGTCCAACAGACCACTATTAAAAGCATATGCTCTATTGCTTGAAACAAATGTATTAAACATGCTAATGTATTTGTAAAAGGTATATTTGATGTTTATTTGTCAGTTCAGAAGTGATATAAACTCAGCAAAAAAAAAGAAACGTCCCTTTTTCAGGACCCTGTCTTTCAAAGATAATTCGTAAAAATCCAAATAACTTCATAGATCTTCATTGTAAAGGGTTTGAACACTGTTTCCATGCTTGTTCAATGAACCATGAACAATTAATGAACCTGCACCTGTGGAACGGTCGTTAAGACACTAATAGCTTACAGAGAGTAGGCAATTAAGGTCACAGTTATGAAAACTTAGGACACTAAAGAGGCCTTTCTACTGACTCTGAAAAACACCAAAAGAAAGATGCCCAGGGTCCCTGCTCATCTGCGTGAACGTGCCTTAGGCATGCTGCAAGGAGACATGAGGACTGCAGATGTGGCCAGGGCAATAAATTGCAATGTCCGTACTGCGAGACGCCTAAGACAGCGCTACAGAGAGACAGGACGAACAGCTGATCGTCCTCGCAGTGGCAGACCACGTGTGACAACACAGGATCGGTACATCTGAACATCACATCTGGGGGACAGGTACAGGATGGCAACAACAACTGCCCGAGTTACACCAGGAACGCACAATGCCTCCATCGGTGCTGGCTGTCCGCAATAGGTTGAGAGAGGCTGGACTGAGGGCTTGTAGGCCTGTTGTAAGGCAGGTCCTCACCAGACATCACCGGCAACAACGTCGCCTATGGGCACAAACCCACCGTTGCTAGACCAGACAGCACTGGCAAAAAGTGCTCTTCCCTGACGAGGTGCGGTTTTGTCTCACCAGGGGTGATGGTCGGTTTCCCGTTTATCATTGAAGGAATAAGCATTACACCAAGGCCTGTACTGTGGAGCGGGATCGATTTGGAGGTGGAGGGTCCGTCATGGTCTGGGGCGGTGTGTCACAGCGTAATCGGACTGCGCTTGTTGTCATTGCAGGCAATCTCAACGCTGTGCGTTACAGGGAAGACATCCTCCTCCCTCATGTGGTACCCTTCCTGCAGGCTCATCCTGTCATGACCCTCCAACATGACAATGCCACCAGCCATACTGCTCGTTATGTGCGTGATTTCCTGCAAGACAGGAATGTCAGTGTTCTGCCATGGCTAGCGAAGAGCCCGGATCTCAATCCCATTGAGCACATCTGGGACCTGTTGGATCGGAGGGTGAGGGCTAGGGCCATTCCCCCCAGAAATGTCTGGGAACTTGCAGGTGCCTTGGTGGAAGAGTGGTGTAACATCTCACAGCAATAACTGGCAAATCTGGTGCAGTCCATGAGGAGATGCACTGCAGTACTTAATGCAGCTGGTGGCCACACCAGATACTGACTGTTACTTTTGATTTTGACCGCCCCTTTGTTCAGGGACACATTACTCCATTTCTGTTAGTCACATGTCTGTGGAACTTGTTCAGTTTATGTCTGTTGTTGAATCTTGTTATGTTCATACAAATATTTACACATGTTAAGTTTGCTGAAAATAAATGCAGTTGACAGTGAGAGGACGTTTCTTTTTTTGCTGAGTTTATGAGTAAGAGTTTAATTCATGTGATTCATTTATGGAAAGTACATTTTAATTGCATTAGCTTATCTTTTATCGGCCATTTTCTCAAAATGACATGTTCCCCGTGCGCAAATACATTTTTCTCTCTTCCAAGGACATACATTCACATTTTTCCACACACAGGTTCTTAGGTCTTATAGTCAGAGGCTTTTAAAAATATTTTGTGTTTTGATTTTAAGTGTAATTTTATCTGTAAATGTATGCAAAATATGCATCCGGCATACATGTGAATAGTGCTTTTTTTAAAAATAATTCCAAGAAAATACAATATTTTGATAAACTGATCTGTAAATGTCTCACCATTTGAGTGTCTTAAAAATATATATATATTGTGATATCTGCCTTGAAGCAATGTGTTGAAAAACAGATTCTCATAATATGCAAATTAGCACATGTTAAAGGAGGTTTTGTCTCATTTGCATATTTTAATGTTATATATAAAACTTGTAATACAATAATATGTTGTATTTATGTATACTTTCAAGTGGTAAAGTTTGTCTGATGAGACTAAAATAAAATAAAATCTCTATTAGCCTGTGGTGCCTGGCCTTAATATTGACGGTATTAAAAATCATACCGTAGGTATTTCAAAATACCCTGGTATATGGTATACCACCCAAGCTGAATGCACTACTATATAGGGAGTTATTTGGGATGCAACCCATCTGAGCGTTAATCGCTCAAAACCTTGGCTGAAACCATTTTAATCGAATAACTGTGTTGCTCTTTTTCACCGGGACACTTATGGCGTAATTGACCTGGCGTTAATCCTGTCTCATTTCCATTTTGCTTCCTTCTCGTCTGGAAGCCTGAATAGAAACGGACACCAATAAAAAGGTTTTGTGAGACCGTTACAGTTTGCCTGCCAGCCAGGGAAGGCTCTTTTAAACATTATATCTCTGTTTTAAAGGTTCCCTTCATTGTTTTGAAGGCCTAGTCCAGACTTGAGCTGAGTTTAGGCACAGTAGGGTCATACAGGACAGGCAGGGAAACAAAAAACGGAATGTCGTCAGTTAGAACAAAACCGTTTCAATGCTGTGTAGACATGATGACAAGTGATACAATAAAAAACATGAGCTTGCGCACACCCAGACAAATTATTTTGTGTGGCGGTGCTGACTAACGGGGACTAATCTATAAAAATAAAGAGTCGCACACGCCATATATAAACTCCCAGTAATTTATTGGGAAAATCACCAACATTACTGGGAGTTTATAAATGGAGTGTGCGACTCTATTTTTATAGTTTACAGTAAAATACAGTAACGTCTGATACAGTAAATCATTGTTGATCAATGCTGTACTGTACTGCCTTGCACAAGACTTGCACGTGCTTCTACACCTGCATTGCTTGCTGTTTGGGGTTTTAGGCTGGGTTTCTGTACAGCACTTTGAGATATCAGCTGATGTAAGAAGGGCTATATAAATAGATTTGATTTGTGTGTGTGTGTGTGAATGAGGAGATCGCCTTTCACAGGCATACAGTAGTTAGAGCTGTGACGGTCTTGGAATTTGAGGTTAAGGTAATTTGCCAGGCCAATGTACATGGTCACCGACAACCGTGTTTACATGGATATGCTTCTTAATAAAAACCTATTCGAAACTAGCCATTACACTTCGTTATTATCTTGGTATTTTATTATTATTCAGGTTATTACTTAGAAATAGTAATCAACAAATGAAGAAATGCCAGTTTGGAGAGGATCTGTCACATTTTTGTATTGACACAACATCAATGGAGTCAAACTAAAGATATATGCCTACCTTGTCTGTTGGCTTTTCTGCATATCATTGTTTTTAATACAGATCCTATTTTGACACAAAACCATTCAAATTAAGTCTGAAGGATTTTCTCTCACTTTTACCAAAAATATTCGCATAACGTCACACACCCTGCTGCTGCGGTCATTCGATGGCAGTCGCATTAACATTTTCTTCAAGAGGACGCCGTAATGAAATAAATAATGTCATTTTAGCTACTGAGAGGCCTTTTACAAGATTAAATCATGACAGGAGCGTTCGATTCTTTATTAAAGAGATGGAGTCCAGACAGGCTACTTTAGGAAGCTTTCTGAATGGACATAGCCCTATAGAGAATCCGCAAACTCACACACGCACACCCCAGTAAAAGCACCAGTCAATCAAAGCCAACAGCGTCGTGTCAGACACGAGCAAATATTTTTTAGGCTTTCCTGAAAGTAGGCTATAAGATAATTAACCAGGAAAGTATGAAGGGGACAGCTATGCTATAGTATGAAGATGAAGTTGACAATCATTAAAATAGAAACAAATACACGCAACATGTCCATAGCCTATTTATCTGCTAAACTGATGATCATTTTCAAGTACTGTGAGGAACTATTCTAATTTGTGAGGTGAAGAAAAAACACTGAGAAGCCCAGTTGGGCACTTTCCCTACATTTGCGAGAAGCACGCCAGGTACTTGTTCAGGCGCGTGCGCTCCGTCAACATTAACAGGACAGAGAAACCAGACACATGCTAATTGCTCACATGGAGCGTGTAAATGATATGAAATTAACCAATACTTGTTTCTCAGAAGTGGAGCAAGTTGTGAACTCTGCAAATAACATTTCAACTCAGAGAATGCAACGGTAAATTACCGTAATTAATACATGCATTAGCAGAAATAAATGCAACCAAATTACAGGGATTAATGGTAAATTGTATGTTTTACAAACTGCAGTCGACCACCTGGGCATTCATAACAGTGCACTGTATACCCTATACTATTCTACTTTGCGGGGATACGAGGGCAGGACGTATTTTATTTTTTATTTTCTTCGCCTAGGGCAGCATATCGGCCTGGTACGGGCCTGATCAGCTTTGAATAGTCTAAAAATTAATTCTGTATCAAACTATACCATGCCAGGTATTGGCCAAACAATTGCTTATAATCATTAGTAAAAACTCGAGCTATTAGGTAAAGTTTATCTACATGAAAATAAAGTTAATAAAAAAAAAATAAAAAAAATAAATGTAGGCCTATTTTAAAGTTTTTTTTAAAGGTTATTTTATTTTCATGACAATCTCTTCATCCATAACAGTCAGGTATATGGTTATTCAATTACATCACAGCCCTAACAGTAGTATACCATTCAGCCAGACCTGGGTTCAAATAGTATTTGTTTTATTTCATATACCGTATTTAATCTGCCTGAAGTGCCAAGTGAGGTTTGCACTTTTGGGACTGTTCCATTGATTCAGTTGCACAAGGCAAACTCGATGTGCTTGGAACGGGGATAGATACATCACCAACTGCAAAATGTCAACAAAACTGGAGACACCTGTTGAAGCTAAAATATATGAAAGATAGTGAATACTCTTTGAACCCAGGTGTGTGTGTGTGTGTGTGTGTGTGTGTGTGTGTGTGTATATATATATGACTATTGCATGTACTGTAGGCAGGCAGGTGGGGGATATTGCAGGCAGTGAGTGGGCTACAGCTTGAGTGTGTTTATGCTTGACTGAGGTAAACGCTGCATCGACAAGATCTCCCTGTGGTGTCATTAGAGATGAAGCTATCTGATGTGCTGTCTCCTGTTCTGTTTGGAACTGGATGTGTACACAGTCAGTTATTGCTATAGAGGGGCTATTTTTGTCAAGCAAAAGTGTGTGTGAGGGTAAACTGTACCAGTGTGGGTGTGTGTGCGTGCGTGCGTGCGTGGCACGTGTGTATGTGCTCTACAGCAGTACATCCAAGTGAGTTCATACTGTGAGAGCAGGCCAGGGGGATGCCAATACATTCCAGTCAAAGGAAGTGACACGTGATTGACAAGCCACTTCACTTCCTTCCCGCCCAATTGGCCAATTACATCTCTCTGGGTTGTGTCTTTTATCGTCTCTGACCACGGCCTTCCTGGTTTAATGAGCGGGTATACTCTGGCAGTGCTTTTCCCATTCTTACTGATTTTCCACTCTTTTTCCAGAAGTGTGCCCTTGGGCGCTCCCTTTCATGGATTTAAAAGCATAGAAATGGTGTGCATTGGAAGGTGGGAGTTTCCACTATTTTGCTAAATCCATGCGAGAAAGTGCACACTACCTCAAATTGTGTATTTTTTCTTCTTTCAAAAACGTTTGATATTGATTTGCGCTTACCTGGCAGCAATGGAACTAATAGAATAGTCCCCAAAAATGCAAACCCTGTTCATCTAGCAGTCCAGGTAAGCTTAGATGAACACTCAAAAGTATTTGAAAGACAACAAACACTTTTTGAATCAGGTACTGGTCTCGGGATCACTGGTGGACGAGAACACTTCTGAGCTGAGTAAGGATGTGTCTGTGCCAGGCTATTAGATTTACTATCATGCCTGCTTGGCATGTTAATAGGCATTGTAGACCCTCATGCCTAATCACCGTCCACTGAATGCCTAAAAGCCTACTCTGCCTAATTCGCTGGGTCTCAGACCTGTAACGCACAGGATCAGTGTCTGGAAGACATGTCTATTGAATAGAGAGTCACGCTGATGGGATTTTTGTCCAACTCGTCATGCTCATCTGTGGCAGAGCCACTAAAGCAGCACAAGCTAACATGCTAATCGCAACGAAAGCAATTTGTTCAAGGGGAAATAAACATGCCAACACGATGAGCTATTTTGCTAGGGTGAGGCTAGAGGTCGGCCGTGCCGCCCACAATATTTTCAGAGTCACAAATCATGAAGATCATTTATCGCCCTCCAGGTTCCCTTGGAGAGTTCATCAATGAGCTTGACGCCCTGATAAGTTCCTTTCCTGAGGATGGCTCACCTCTCACAGTTCTGGGTGACTTTAACCTCCCCACGTCTACCTTTGACTCATTCCTCTCTGCCTCCTTCTTTCCACTCCTCTCCTCTTTTGACCTCACCCTCTCACCTTCCCCCCCTACTCACAAGGCAGGCAATACGCTTGACCTCATCTTTACTAGATGCTGTTCTTCCACTAATCTCATTGCAACTCCCCTCCAAGTCTCCGACCACTACCTTTTATCCTTTTCCCTCTCGCTCTCATCCAACACTTCCCACACTGCCCCTACTCGGATGGTATCGCGCCGTCCCAACCTTCGCTCTCTCTCCCCCGCTACTCTCTCCTCTTCCATCCTATCATCTCTTCCCTCTGCTCAAACCTTCTCCAACCTATCTCCTGATTCTGCCTCCTCAACCCTCCTCTCCTCCCTTTCTGCATCCTTTGACTCTCTATGTCCCCTATCCTCCAGGCCGGCTCGGTCCTCCCCTCCTGCTCCGTGGCTCGACGACTCATTGTGAGCTCACAGAACAGGGCTCCGGGCAGCCGAGCGGAAATGGAGGAAAACTCGCCTCCCTGCGGACCTGGCATCCTTTCACTCCCTCCTCTCTACATTCTCCTCTTCTGTCTCTGCTGCTAAAGCCAATTTCTACCACTCTAAATTCCAAGCATCTGCCTCTAACCCTAGGAAGCTCTTTGCCACCTTCTCCTCCCTCCTGAATCCTCCTCCCCCTCCTCCCCCCTCCTCCCTCTCTGCTGATGACTTCGTCAACCATTTTGAAAAGAAGGTCGACGACATCCGATCCTCGTTTGCTAAGTCAAACGACACCGCTGGTTCTGCTCACACTGCCCTACCCTGTGCTTTGACCTCTTTCTCCCCTCTCTCTCCAGATGAAATCTCGCGTCTTGTGACGGCCGGCCGCCCAACAACCTGCCCGCTTGACCCTATCCCCTCCTCTCTTCTCCAGACCATTTCCGGAGACCTTCTCCCTTACCTCACCTCGCTCATCAACTCATCCTTGACCGCTGGCTACGTCCCTTCCGTCTTCAAGAGAGCGAGAGTTGCACCCCTTCTGAAAAAACCTACACTCGATCCCTCCGATGTCAACAACTACAGACCAGTATCCCTTCTTTCTTTTCTCTCCAAAACTCTTGAACGTGCCGTCCTTGGCCAGCTCTCCTGCTATCTCTCTCAGAATGACCTTCTTGATCCAAATCAGTCAGGTTTCAAGACTAGTCATTCAACTGAGACTGCTCTTCTCTGTGTCACGGAGGCGCTCCGCACTGCTAAAGCTAACTCTCTCTCCTCTGCTCTCATCCTTCTAGACCTATCGGCTGCCTTTGATACTGTGAACCATCAGATCCTCCTCTCCACCCTCTCCGAGCTGGGCATCTCCGGCGCGGCCCACGCTTGGATTGCGTCCTACCTGACAGGTCGCTCCTACCAGGTGGCGTGGCGAGAATCTGTCTCCGCACCACGTGCTCTCACCACTGGTGTCCCCCAGGGCTCTGTTCTAGCCCCTCTCCTATTCTCGCTATACACCAAGTCACTTGGCTCTGTCATATCCTCACATGGTCTCTCCTATCATTGCTATGCAGACGACACACAATTAATCTTCTCCTTTCGTCCCTCAGATAACCAGGTGGTGAATCGCATCTCTGCATGTCTGGCAGACATATCAGTGTGGATGACGGATCACCACCTCAAGCTGAACCTCGGCAAGACGGAGCTGCTCTTCCTCCCGGGGAAGGACTGCCCGTTCCATGATCTCGCCATCACGGTTGACAACTCCATTGTGTCCTCCTCCCAGAGTGCTAAGAACCTTGGCGTGATCCTGGACAACACCCTGTCGTTCTCAACTAACATCAAGGCGGTGACCCGTTCCTGTAGGTTCATGCTCTACAACATTCGCAGAGTACGACCCTGCCTCACGCAGGAAGCGGCGCAGGTCCTAATCCAGGCACTTGTCATCTCCCGTCTGGATTACTGCAACTCGCTGTTGGCTGGGCTCCCTGCCTGTGCCATTAAACCCCTACAACTCATCCAGAACGCCGCAGCCCGTCTGGTGTTCAACTTTCCCAAGTTCTCTCACGTCACCCCGCTCCTCCGCTCTCTCCACTGGCTTCCAGTTGAAGCTCGCATCCGCTACACGACCATGGTGCTTGCCTACGGAGCTGTGAGGGGAACGGCACCTCCGTACCTTCAGGCTCTGATCAGGCCCTACACCCAAACAAGGGCACTGCGTTCATCCACCTCTGGCCTGCTCGCCTCCCTACCTCTGAGGAAGTACAGTTCCCGCTCAGCCCAGTCAAAACTGTTCGCTGCTCTGGCACCCCAATGGTGGAACAAACTCCCTCACGACGCCAGGTCAGCGGAGTCAATCACCACCTTCCGGAGACACCTGAAACCCCACCTCTTTAAGGAATACCTAGGATAGGATAAAGTAATCCTTCTAACCCCCCCCCCTTAAAAGAGTTAGATGCACTATTGTAAAGTGGTTGTTCCACTGGATATCATAAGGTGAATGCACCAATTTGTAAATCGCTCTGGATAAGAGCGTCTGCTAAATGACTTAAATGTAAATGTAAATGTAAGATTTGTCAGTGCTGTAATATGTGAGTTAAAGTTTAGCGGCGCTTCAGGGGGTTGTGTGGGGAGAGCTCATCTCTATGGCAGCAGCACACTCTAATGTGCAAGCAGCTAATGTTGCTCTCTCCTATTAACAGATCCTCATAAGACTTTTTGTAATGTGGCTGAGTATTTCTTTTGTATTTTTTTAACCATGTATTGAAATTAGGGATGATGGTAGTTTGCAGTGGCATTTATTCAAATGATAACAAAAAAAGATGTGGCCAACACAATTAAAGGATTTTAAGTGTTCAAACATCTCCATTATAAGCTTAATAGATTTAGCATCAATTCTTAGTTTTGTTTAAAAAATGCATTTGAGCTAAATGTGGTTTTAACAGTGCTCATGTAACCGGTGTGAAATGGCTAGCTAGTTAGCGAGGTGCGCGCTAATAGCGTTTTCAATGGGTGACGTCACTCGCTCGCAGACCTTGAAGTAGTTGCTCTGCAAGGGCCACCGCTTTTGTCGAGCGATGGGTAACGACGCTTCAGGGGAGGCAGTTGTCGATGGTTCGAGCCCAGGTAGGGGCGAGGAGAGGGACGGAAGCAACACTGTTTCACTCAATGATATGCAGTTTTGTCATGAGTCAGGACAGTAATGTTAGGCCACCAGTCAATTCCACAATCAATATTGTCAGGTCTGACTTAGCTGAAACTCCAACCCATCAGTCTCTCGTTGTTACTCCGTACAAGTACCCACTACCTATACAGTATCTGACCTCAATGTCTCACATGCTGGACCTTTTTAGCCCAGCAGACAATCTCTCTGCGCTGAAGCTAAATGTTCTTCACCAATTAGATCAGACGATACAGGGGACTCCACAATAGTTGCTGGAAAACCAACCAAATGCCATGCAGAATTAATTGGATTCAATTAAGCGAGGGGCATCACTTTCAGTTTTAAAAAAAGTATATATATTTTTTTTTTTCTCCCCAATTTCGTGGTATCCAATTGGTAGTAGTTACAGTCTTGTCTCATTGCTGCAACTCCCGTACGGACTCGGGAGAGGCGAAGGTCGAGAGCCATGCGTCCTACGAAACACAACCCAACCAAGCCGCACTGCTTCTTGACACAATGCCCACTTAACCCGGAAGCCAGCCGCACCAATGTGTCGGAGGAAACACCGTACACCTGGCGACCATGTCAGTGTGCACTGCGCCCGGCCCGCCACAGGAGTCGCTAGTGCGCGATGAGACAAGGATATCCCTGCCGGCCAAACCCTCCCCTAACCCGGACGACGCTGGGCCAATTGTGCGCCGCCCCATGGGCCTCCCGGTCGCGGCCGGCTGCGACAGAGCCTGGACTCGAACCCAGAATCTATAGTGGCACAGCTAGCACTGCGATGCAGTGCCTTAGACCACTGCGCCACTCGGGAGGCCACTTTCAGGTTAATTGCCCTGACGGCAACGGGCTACGGCGTTGTGATGTTCACCGCAGCCGCCCAGCTGCTCGCGCTCTGCGCCCAAACTCTAATTGGCAGATGGCTGGGTGGACTGTTACTGGACTGTTAAATTCCATTAACATGGACCGTACTGTTGTAGCCTGCTGTTGTCACACTGACTGACTGATATTCAGACCTAAATGAATTCATTTAAATAGGAAGGGGATCAGAGTTGACCTGCTTGGTCAGAATTATTTTTGACATTTTAGGTGCTGTGTTCATCAACACTCGTTGTCTGGAATAAGCCGGGTCCCAGCTCTGTTTGTTTTGTCTGGCCAAACCCAATGGTCGTTGTCAACCGGACCTGGCTAGTTTTGGGATGACTTTGACAGGCAGAATCCGGAATCAAAGGCCTGCAAGGGAAGGGAAGGGCAGATGGAAGAGGGAAAAAAACGGGTAGAGTGAGGCGAGGACAACGTGAGCAGAATTGTGAGGCCTTGACCGTGGCGCCAGGGGTAAGGCGGTCCACTGTGCCAGACATGCAGCCTGGGTCGACCCTCTAGACTTCATTGTTAGCGACTTAGCATGGTTGTCCTGAAGATGTAGCGAGCGAGGACGGTGGTAAACAGACTAATAGGCTCAATGTTTACCTCTCCACTCCCGATGTCTATCCATTCGGAATGCACCGTACAAAGGGGGAGAGAGGGAGAAAGAGATGGTGAGGGAGTGATAGAGCAAGAGAACGTGAGGGGAGGCGCAAGGGAATGCGCCCAGGGGAAAGGGGCAGAGAAATACTTTCTGTAATTAGTTTTTTTCTAATTTTGATTTTTTAAATATATTTTTCTATGTTTTTCATTTTTTGGGACGGGATTTTTTTTTCTCCTTTGCTCTCCACTACTTGAGTCTGTTATAACGGGCAGTGTCCATCTGGTCTGTGTGTTTCTGGGGTCACTTAGCTGTTATAAAACCATTATCCATTGACGTTGATATGTATAGGAATAATCGAATTAGCCTTGTAGGCTATTAGTTGAATGAAGATGTATTGGATAAGGCTTGTCTAGTGGAACAGCTTTAACAAAATCATATTCTGATCGTTCTGAT
The DNA here is from genome assembly GCF_045679555.1 of Salvelinus alpinus. Lineage (NCBI taxonomy): Eukaryota > Metazoa > Chordata > Actinopteri > Salmoniformes > Salmonidae > Salvelinus > Salvelinus alpinus. The sequence continues at coordinate 3,489,672 of NC_092124.1, read as the reverse complement.
CTATAATTGGGGATGATAGACATCTTTCGATCCTATCGTTCTATATTTTATTGCTAGCCAAAAGGTAATAATTCAACTGATAAGCCAATGCATTGAAGGGGAAGAGAAGGGCTTTCAGCAGCAATTTACATCCTTGGCAGTGCCTCGACCTTGTCACTGAAATGTCAGATGTTTCTAAAAAATGAGCTCAGCCTGTCAGTTGTCCCCTCTAAAACTATGTGTGTCCCAAATGGCACCCTATTCGCTATATAGTGCACTACTTTTGACCAGGACCTATAGGGTGCCATTTGGGACACAAAGCTGTGCTGCCTGTTCTTGTTTCCAGCATTGACTCTGCAGCACATTGCATCAACAAACATCATACTCAAACAAGCACCCTTTGAGGGCTGAGTTGTAGATTTGTTATTTGGGAAACCTGTGAATGGTCGGCTGGTCAATCTCTAAGGCATTCCTAGTCAATCACCAAACATTTATGTAAAAAAACAACAAAGCCTTGCATTCCTTGAAAAAAAATGTGTTTCGTGTTTGCGGTTTGATGCTGACACTTATAGCCAGGAAGCTGTCTAAGAGCAGGTTTAACCTCTCTACTGTTAGAAAGCCGGATCAACTAAGAATACCTAAGAGTGAATTAAACTATTTTGAAAATGCAATTAAGGGAATTAACTGGAATGATCTCTTGTCCTATACAGACGTGGAAGCTGATAGTCAGGTTTTTCTATCCACAATCCAGACTACAATAAATGGTTTCCTAAAGAAAATCAAATCCAAACCTGGCCAAAAGAGCACTCTTCCTTGGCTAAATGGAGAAATCTGGAAATTGATGAAAGAACGAGATTATGCTCTAAAAATAGCCCTAAGATCCAAATTGGAGCATGACAGATGTAGGTTTACCATGTTGAAAAATAAGGTGATGAAAGTTAACAGGGAAAGACCATAGTAACACTGCAAAAAGACTAGAAATCATGGTGAATAACAATCTAACACAGGATGCAGTCGAAATAGCAATAGCCTTCAATTCCTACTTTATTGACTCTGTCAGTGTACTGACACAGAACCCCTCCACTGGTTTCTTGGGCTCAGTGCTAGTAAATGACACCTGTCTTCATCATAAGGGAGGTTTCTGAGTCAAAGGTGAACAAGGTGATTAGCTCACTAAAGAACTCTAAAGCCAAAAATGTGTTTGGGCTGGACTCTACCTTTCTTAAAAACTACAAAGAGTCACTCATTGGCCTCATTACTAAGGTCATCAACACATCTATTGGTCTCGGGGTGTTTCCAAGGGTATTTGAAGTCAGCCATAATAACGGCCATCTTTAAAACGGGCGACCCTGCTGACGTGAGTAACTACAGGCCCATTAGTATACTACCTGTGGTGTCAAAGGTTGTTGAAAAGTGTGTAGCAGAACAACTGATTGCCCACCTCAACAACAGCCCCTTCACATTACACTCCATGCAGTTTGGCTTCAGAGCGAAACACTCCACAGAAACGGCCAACTGCTTTCTTCTGGAAAATGTGAAGTCCAAGATGGACAAAGGGGGCGTTGTTGGGGCTGTGTTCCTGGACCTAAGGAAGGCTTTTGATACTGTTAACCATGAGATTCTCATCACAAAATTGTCCAAGTTCAACTTTTCCCCCGATGCCTTGAGATGGATGAAATCATCCCTTGAAGGCAGAACTCAGTGTGTCAGAGTGAGCAATGAGCTGTCGCCCACTCTTAGCTATGATGTGGGCGTGCCCCAAGGGTCAATACTGGGGCCCCTCCTGTTCAGCCTGTACATTAATGATCTGCCTTCTGTCTGTACTGGGTCTGAAGTTCAAATGTATGCAGATGATACAGTGATATATGTGCATGCAAAGAGCAAACAACAAGCTGCACAAGAACTCACTACTGTAATGGTCCAGGCTACAAAGTGGCTCAGTGACTCGTGTTTGCATCTCAATGTGAAAAAAACTGTTTGCATGTTCTTCACAAAGAGGGCAACAGATGCTACTGAGCCAGATGTCTATGTGTCAGGGGAGAAGGTCCAGGTGGTATCTGATTTTAAGTACCTTGGCATCATACTTGATTCCAACCTCTCTTTTAAAAATCATGTAAAAAAAGGTAATTCAGATAACCAAATTAAACCTAGCTAATTTCCGATTTATACGAAATTGTTTGACTACAGAGGTAGCAAAACTGTACTTCAAATCTATGATACTCCCCCACTTAACATACTGCTTGACTAGTTGGGCCCAAGTTTGCTGTACAACATTAAAACCTATTCAGTCTGTCTACAAACAGGCTCTCAAAGTGCTTGATAGGAAGCCCAATAGCCATCATCACTGTTACATCCTCAGAAAGCATGAGCTCCTGAGTTGGGAAAATCTTGTGCAATACACCGACGCATGTCTTGTATTCAAGATCCTAAATGGCCTGGCTCCCCCTCCACTCAGTATTTTTGTTAAACAGAAAACCCAAACATATCCCAGCAGATCCACAAGGTCTGCCATTAAAGGTGACTGTATAGTTCCCTTAAGGAAAAGCACCTTTAGTAAATCCGCTTTCTCTGTGAGAGCTTCCCATGTCTGGAATACACTGCCATCAGACACACATAACTGCACCACATATCACACTTTCACAAAATGCATGGCTAAAGGTCAATCAGATTTGTGAACATAATCCCTAGCTGTGTATTGCCGCTTTCCATGTTGTCTGTTGTCTGTAGCTTGTGAGGTGTGGAAACACTTTGTTGCTTTTATGAATTTTGTCTTGCTGCTTTTTGTTCTATGTTGCTCTGTCTGTATGCTATGTCTTTCTGTATGCTACGTCTTGCTTGTCCTATGTTGCTCTGTCTGTATGCTCACTGCTCAATGATTGTCTATATTGTAATTGTTTTTAATAACCTGCCCAGGGACTGCGGTTGAAAATTAGCCAGCTGGCTAAAACCGGCACTTTTACTGAAACATTGATTAATGTGCACTGTCCCTGTGAAAATAAACTCAAACTTGATTCCGCAGCCCTGGTGCCAGGACGGCAAAGTGTTCCCATTTTATGTGTCTGAATGTAGAACTCCGCCTACCCGGTATGACCAGAGAGCATATCGAGTGCACCTATAGGCCTACAGCTGGCAAATCAGATAGCTCAGATCACCGAATCTGCACAGTTTCCTTGAGCCATAGACTGTAAAAAGGAGCCTCGAACGCAAAGTAAAGTTGATACTGTGAGATGACAAAACTTTTAAAACCATGTCGGGAGAGACTCAACAAATACAGCAAAGTGCTGCTGTTTGAGTAAGCTCACGTTGATGTTGTTATTCAGCACTGTCAACACTTTTATAAACCATAAAATGCACATTCTCCCTAATTCCACTCACACTACAACCAGCTGCAATGAATGAGCAGGGTTCTGATAAGCTTGCATTATTGTTATTGTTATTATTATAGGCTTGTCTTTTTTATATAGAGGAATACTTCACTTTCTCTGGTCATAAGAGTTAACAACATGAATTGAAGCGTGAGGCAGAAATAATGGAGTGCGACTTGAGTTTCGCCGTCAGCTGGAAGACTGTGTCCCCTTTTCTCAGCGGAGGGCGGGAGGGAGAGAGGAGGAAGGGTGAGATGCAGCCTCACCGCTAATCCCCTCCCTGCCCTCAGACTGACCAACCGATGCTATTGCCAGTGTCCAATACCTACAATTAAAATGGAAAGAGAAGAACAACGATGGCAGGGCAATTCAAACATAGCCAATATGCAGTGATAATATACTGGGCCTATAGCCTACTGCACAAAGCTGTTTTTAGTTGGTTAATGTTGCATAGGCTTACGTTTTTGTCCTGTAAAAAAAATTATTATCTGTACTGTAGATCTCAGCTTGCATTTCTACTCAAAGCGATCTTGACTCAAAGGTTGGTGACCACCGCTTTAGCTATATCTTAACTATACAAAACTCAAATTAATTTTACTACAATGATTCAGTAGATCAGGGGTCTCCAACAGGTCGATCGCAAGCTACCAGTAGCTCGTAGCCCACCTAATGAGTAGCTCGCCAAACCTTTCCCAAAGTACATGACATTTTCACGTGACAAATCTCACAAGTATCAGACACTGCAAGCTCCCACCTATCTAGTCAACGCAACATTTGACATTATCCCACCCCTGGTTAGCCACTATTGGCTTAAAAAGCCAAACCTAACACTATCTGCCAATTCATTTCCAGCAATATTGCCCCTTTTTGTCTGTGTGGTGCGGGCGTTTGTCTATCACTCTGTGTGTAGCCAGTAGTGATGAGTCGTTTGTTCACAAACTGCTCTTTTTGAACGGCTCTTTTTGGTGAACGTCAAATCCCATATGTGAAAGATGTTCATTTGACTCTCTGATTTGCGTACTTTTACTATTGTTGTTTGAGCTCCAGACATCTCATCTGCAGATAAATTATAAAAAACATTATCTGAAGATTGTTTCTGCGCTGAGGAAGTACCATCTAGTGAGAAGAGAGCCTCATTGTTTTAGGCTTTAAATTAGAGATTGACCATTTATTCATGGTTTTAGTTCACTTTCTCAGCATCACTGAACCAAGAGCCGTTTGAGAGCCAAATGATCGGCTCTTTTAGGTGAATGGAGCCAAATGATCCTGCTCACAGAAAAGACTCGAAATGCCCATCACTAGCGGTCGATGTGATGACTGTCTTGTGGGTTGACCGAAATACTTTTCTCAAAACCTTCTCAATTATGGTCAGAAAGACCAATTCAACTCTATCTTTCATCGAATCAGATGGCATATTCTTTACAAAACCATTTGATGTTGCCAATTATTTTAATGATTACTTCATTGGCAAAGTGGGCAAACTTGGGCAGGAAATGCCAACAACGAACAGTGAGAAATTGTATTCATGCATATAAAAAACTAATAATGAAAGAAAAGCAGTGCAAGTTTGGATTTTGTGAATTTAGTGTGGGAGATGTGGAAATATTATTGTTAACGATCAATAATGACAAACCTCCTGGCATTGACAACTTGGATGGAAAGCTACTGAGGATGGTAGCTGACTCTATAGCCACTCCTATCTGTCATATCTTTAATCTGAGCCTGGAGGAAAGTATTTGTCCTCAGGGCTGGAGGGAAGCCAAAGTAATTCCGCTACCTTTAATGGTTTTTAATGGTTTTAACAGCAGACCTATAAACTTGCTGCCAGCTCTTAGCAAAATGTTGGGAAAAAATGTGTTTGACCAAATACAATGCTATTTCTCTGTAAACAAATGAACAACAGACTTTCAGCATGCTTATAGAGAAGGACACAACATGTACTGCACTGACACAAATGATATGATTGGTTGGTTGAAATAAATTGATAATAAGAAGATTGTGGGAGCAGAACTGTTAGATTTCAGTGCAGCCTTTGATATTATTGACCATAACCTGTTGTTGAAAAAACATACACTACCGTTCAAAAGTTTGGGGTCACTTAGAAATGTACTTGTTTTTGAAAGAAAAGCAAAAAAAATTGTCCATTTAAAATACCATCGAATGGATCAGAAATACAGTGTAGACATTGTTAATGTTGTAAATGACTATTGTAGCTGGAAATGGCAGATTTTTAATGGAATATCTAGTATAGAATATCGGGGTACAGAGGCGCATTATCAGCAACCATCACTGCTGTGTTTCAATGGCATGTTGTGTTAGCTAATCCAAGTTTATAATTTTAAAAGGCTAATTGATCATTAGAAAACCCTTTTGCAATTATGTTAGCACAGCTGAAAACTGTTATGATTTAAAGAAGCAATAAAACGGGCCTTCTTTAGACTAGTTAAGTATCTGGAGCATCAGCATTTGTGGGTTCGATTACAGGCTCAAAATGGCTAGAATCAAAGCACTTTCTTCTGAAACTCGGCAGTCTATTCTTGTTTTGAGAAATGAAGGCTATTCCATGCGAGAAATTGCCAAGAAACTGAAGATCTCTTACAACGCTGTGTACTACTCCCTTCACATAACAGTGCAAACTGTCTCTAATCAGAATAGAAAGAATGGGAGTGCACAATGGAGCAAGAGGACAAGTACATTTGAGTGTCTAGTTTGAGAAACAGACGCCTCACAAGTCCTCAACTGGTAGCTTCATTAAATAGTACCCGTAAAACACCAGTCTCAACGTCAACAGTGAAGAGGCGACTCCGGGATGCTGGCCTAGGCAGAGTTGCAAAGAAAAAGCCATATCTCAGACTGGCCAATAAAAAGAAAAGATTAAGATGGGAAAAAGAACACAGACACTGGACAGGGGAACTCTGCCTAGAAGGCCAGCATCATGACCCTCCAGCATGACAATGCCACCAGCCATACTGCTCGTTCTGTGTGTGATTTCCTGCAAGACAGGAATGTCAGTGTTCTGCCATGGCCAGCAAAGCCCGGATCTCAATGCCATTGAGCACGTCTGGGACCTGCTGTTCCATTTCTGACTTGTCAAAACTATAGTTTGTTAACAACAAATTTGTGGAGTGGTTGAAAAACACGTAGGTTGGAGTCATTAAAATGCATGTAAACTTCCAACTTCAACTGTAATAAATGCAAATAATGTCCTAAACTCTCTTTCGCTATTTCTTTTCAGGGCCAAAGGTCATGGTGAGGCTGAAGTAACGGTGACGAGGAACAAATCAACAACCTAAGAAGATTCTGAATCTGCGGGTTTTTGTGTGTGTCAGACTTCCAGTATGTGTGATGGCGTGAATGGCCTTTGGTCTAATTCTCGCCTCCCTCAGACATCCTTCTCGCCCTCATTTAACTCTCACCACCACCATTTCTGTACCATGAGAGGATCCGCCCAGTACTCGATGAGTAGTAAGCCCGCGGCGTGTCGGCGCCGCTGTGGCGCGTGAGGGCCCCCCGCTGGCCTTTCGCGGAATGGCTTCTTTGGACCTGCCCTACCGCTGTCCTCGTTGCGGGGAGCACAAGCGCTTCCGGTCGCTGTCCTCCCTCCGCGCCCACCTGGAGTACAGCCATACCTACGAGACGCTCTACGTGCTCTCCAAGTCCAACAGCGTGTGTGACGCCGCTACACTACTCCCCCTGGTGGCCGACGGAGACCTTCTCCTCGCTCCTTCTGTCCCCGGCGGCAACCGCAGCAACAACAACGACCCCTTCGACGGACTTCAACTCCGCTCTTCCGCCTTCAGGGACTTCAAGGAGCGTCGCTTCCCGTGCCGCGAGCTTCCCTGTCCGGACGACCTCGGCGGTTTGTCCACAACGTCCAACGCCGCGGCTCGCTACATCCCCAATGTAGAGTTCCCCCTGGGGGAGATCTTTGTAAAGAAAGCCATGAGTGCAGCCGGTGACCATCACGGTTCCCACAGCAACCAAAGCACGGCCGTGGCGGTGGCGGCGAATGTGGCGGCGAGCGCGGTGGAGGCGGCCTATGAGGAGGGTCTGGCCAGGCTGAAGGCAAGGGCCTTTGAGCGTCTGGAGCTGGACGAGAGGCTGGAGAAACTCTCAGAGGAGGTAATGGTAATCATCTACGTTTAATTATTTCAGTTTTTCCCAAACCTCTCCTTGAGTACCCCCGAGCCATTCCACTTATTCAATGTATAATATATACCAGTACTACCACACTTAATTAATTTGGTGAACTTATCACCAAGCCCACTAAGCTCATTAATTGAATCAGGCTTGTTCTAGAATGCTAATATGTGGAATACTAATATGAGAATACTCAAGAAGAGGTTTGGGAAACACTGATTTATTTCATTTCTTCCCATCACTACCCTTCTTTGGAAGAGAAAAGTTTAAAAAATATATATATTTTGGGGTATTTTCTCCCCTTTTTCAGAATATTTTTTTCTTCTGTATTTTACATATGTACCAACAAACTAAAATAAAAAGTACTTCCCATCACCACCACTGGACTGGAACCAAAATCCCTCCTCCATTTGCAGGTGGAGCAGAAGATAGCTGCACGCGTGGGCCGGCTGCAGACGGAGCTGGAGAGGAAGAGCGGCGAGCTGGAGCGGGCCAAGCATGAGAGCGAGCGGCTGGGCCAGGAGAAACAGGACCTGGAGGACAAGGCGTCGGAGCTCTCCCGCCAGGTGGACGTTTCGGTGGAGATGCTGGCCAACCTCAAGCAGGACCTGGTCAGCAAGGAGGAGGAGCTCACCCACAAACAACAGTGAGTCACACAATATGGCGGTTTACCTTTACTGTATAGGCCTTGTGTAGCTGTACTGTTGCTACCAGTAGGATAGGGGTGTGCCAATCTGGCCATACTTGTAATCGTATCCGTAAATTGGCAGTTGATAGTTGGATCAGATGATACTCGGGATTGTAAAAAACAAAATAGTTTTTATATGCCTAAGTAGATGTTGGCAAAATACCTCATCTCCCTGCAGGTTTATAGACCAAAAAGGCTGGTGTGTGTGTGTGTGTGTGTGTGTGTGTGTGTGTGTGTGTGTGTGTGTGTGTGTGTGTGTGTGTGTGTGTGTGTGTGTGTGTGTGTGTGTGTGTGTGTGTGTGTGTGTGTGTGTGTGTGTGTGTGTGTGTGTGTGTGTGTGTGTGTGTGTGTGTGTGTGTGTGTGTGTGTGTGTCCCTCAACTTGCAGCAGGCCGGGCAGAAAAGTTTGCTGTTACTCAGTCAGAATGTGCATGGGCGGTTCATATTTTTTTCCCCAGGAGGCAGCAGCGATCTAAATGATCAGACCGAAAACAACATGCAAGTGAAGCGTGTGGACGGAGAAATACAGCTTCACTCTGTCGAATCAGTGCAGCAGGATCAACGTACAGCCCGCCTTTCTATTTACAGACAGGCTAACTAGCCAGTTGAGTCATTTAGACCATGTAGCACCGTGCACTTGATTGAAAGATGCGCGCTGCCAACCGGAAAAATACGTGGATCATAATCGTAGGAAAATTGCCTATATCTGTTAAGATGCTTGTTTTGTCCGACTACTCGGCACACCCCTACGGGCTTACCCACAAACAACAGTGAGTCTGATGATAGAGGCCTACTGTTGCTTTACTGTTAGCAGTATGAGCTCACCCACAAACAGTGAGTCTGATGATAGAGGCCTACTATAAACCTTTCATGTATATACCTACAGTAGCTCTTTACTGTTGCAAGTGAGTCAGACAATATACTGTACAGGTTTAGCTTTACAGTATATTCTTAGTGGCTGTGATATCCATGTGTGAGATTGTGTTTATCTGGACCCTTGTGGGTTTATCCTATCCTTGTGAGGACTTCTGGTCCACACAAGGATAGTAAAAACAAACACACACACACACACACACACACACACACACACACACACACACACACACACACACACACACACACACACACACACACACACACACACACACACACACACACACACACACACACACACACACACACACACACACCCAGCCTGCCAGTGTCAGTATGAGAGAGGAGGCCCAAGTCCAACATCTCAGGCATTATGAGATGGGACTATCCCAACACAGTGGTACTAAGACTCAAATTTGAAAGGTTTTAAAGTTTGTTTTGTATTTAAAAATAAAAAGTTTTTCCTTGGTTTATCTTGGTTGATATACTACCTCTCTCTCTTTTTCAAGATCTTGTTATTCCAGCCTCCTTATTTAGATGCATGCATTAACTTGCTTTGTATAAAGTGTGTGTCTGTGTGTGTCTGCCAAATGACTATGTCGTCATTGTAAGAGGGATGAATATCCTGTCGCTAAGGCACCCTCTACAAAGGTCATAGACACAACTACCATTTGTCCGAGTTGTTTTGACTTAGTCAGCTATGCCAAAGACATTGGTGGTGTACCCTATTCCCTATGTACTGAACTACTTTTGACAAGGGCCCCAATTTCATACAAAATGCACTACTTTTTTGACCAGAGCCCTATGGTCCTTGGTTCAAAAGTAGTGCACTACATAGGGCCTAGGGTGCCATTTGGGACGCATCCATTGGCTCTCCTTGCTTGGAAGAAAAGCTGGCAACTCAACAGTGAGGTCTTTCTGACTGAAATGTAGGCTAGCCGCAGAGATGGAAAAAGCGTATCACAGACTGTATGTTCAGGGTAAGCCACAAAGATGACTCAGCAGTGTAGTTGACCACGGCTAAAAGATGGCCGCTGCTTCTTCTGAGCGTGATGGGAGGTGTACAAGTTGTCGTATGAAATGATCATTTTAGTGTATTGGGAATGTTGCTTTTGGACGTGGTTTCCACATAAAATAATCAAATATATGGGCCTAATATACAGTGGGGGGAAAAAGTATTTAGTCAGCCACCAATTGTGCAAGTTCTCCCACTTAAAAAGATGAGAGAGAGGCCTGTAATTTTCATCATAGGTACACTTCAACTATGACAGACAAAATGAGAAGAAAAAAAATCCAGAAAATCACATTGTAGGATTTTTAATGAATTTATTTGCAAATTATGTTGGAAAATAAGTATTTGGTCACCTACAAACAAGCAAGAGAGCTGTCAAAGGACACCAGAAACAAAATTGTAGACCTGCACCAGGCTGGGAAGACTGAATCTGCAATAGGTAAGCAGCTTAGTTTGAAGAAATCAACTGTGGGAGCAATTATTAGGAAATGGAAGACATACAAGACCACTGATAATCTCCCTCGATCTGGGGCTCCAGGCAAGATCTCACCCCGTGGGGTCAAAATGATCACAAGAACGGTGAGCAAAAATCCCAGAACCACACGGGGGGACCTAGTGAATGACCTGCAGAGAGCTGGGACCAAAGCAACAAAGCCTACCATCAGTAACACACTACGCCGCCAGGGACTCAAATCCTGCAGTGCCAGACGTGTCCCCCTGCTTAAGCCAGTACATGTCCAGGCCCGTCTGAAGTTTGCTAGAGAGCATTTGGATGATCCAGAAGAAGATTGGGAGAATGTCATATGGTCAGATGAAACCAAAATAGAACTTTTTGGTAAAAACTCAACTCGTCGTGTTTGGAGGACAAAGAATGCTGAGTTGCATCCAAAGAACACCATACCTACTGTGAAGCATGGGGGTGGAAACATCATGCTTTGGGGCTGTTTTTCTGCAAAGGGACCAGGACGACTGATCCGTGTAAAGGAAAGAATGAATGGGGCCTTGAAGATGAAACGTGGCTGGGTCTTTCAGCATGACAATGATCCCAAACACACTGCCCGGGCAACGAAGGAGTGGCTTCGTAAGAAGCATTTCAAGGTCCTGGAGTGGCCTAGCCAGTCTCCAGATCTCAACCCCATAGAAAATCTTTGGAGGGAGTTGAAAGTCCGTGTTGCCCAGCAACAGCCCCAAAACATCACTGCTCTAGAGGAGATCTGCATGGAGGAATGGGCCAAAATACCAGCAACAGTGTGTGAAAACCTTGTGAAGACTTACAGAAAACGTTTTACCTCTGTCATTGCCAACAAAGGGTATATAACAAAGTATTGAGATAAACTTTTGTTATTGACCAAATACTTATTTTTCTTCTCATTTTGTCTGTCATAGTTGAAGTGTACCTATGATGAAAATTACAGGCCTCTCTCATCTTTTTAAGTGGGAGAACTTGCACAATTGGTGGCTGACTAAATACTTTTTTGCCCCACTGTAAGTGTTGTTATTAGATCTCCTTGTTAAGGGAAGGTATAATTTTCTAGCAACCACGAATGCTATGGTTGTATTCAATCAAAACTCAACCATTTATAGAATAGGCAAGCAGAGCAACATCCTCTTTATTTCCTCAACACAGTCAGCCACTATAGGCCTAAAATAGGCTATTTTAGACTAATTTGCGATAACATAAATAATTTCAGGGTTACGCAACTACAGTTTTGCCTCAGGACAAAAATTGAATGGGATATGTAGTTAAGCTAAGCCATCCCAGTAATTTCAATGTTTCGTCACGGTTCTAATAGTGTGTGTGTGTGTGTGTGTGTGTGTGTGTGTGTGTGTGTGTGTGTGTGTGTGTGTGTGTGTGTGTGTGTGTGTGTGTGTGTGTGTGTGTGTGTGTGTGTGTGTGTGTGTGTGTGTGTGTTAATAGACTCACAGATCAGAATTGAAAACCAAGGCATTTGTTTTCTCTTAAGATGCTCCCTGCCATAATTACTATTTATTTATTCATTTTCATATATATATATGCGCTTCGCAACTCATTAAGCTAACTCATGGTGCCAGGAAATCAGGAAGAGGGATGTTCTTTTTATAACCCACTATGATCTTATCAAGTAAAGGCAGAAGATTGCCCAAGTCATTTGCATTGTAATGCCAGCGCTGGGCTTTGATTGGGTAAATGAAAGTAGTCCAATAATAGCCTGGGCCTTGTCAGTGTGAGCAGTGATGATTGGCTGTTCGTGCAGTGTTTACGCAGTTGATTGGATGGGAGAGTCATTAAACTCTTTTTGCTGTGATCTGACACGAAGGTCAAAAGACATGAGATGAAAGCCACAGGGGTTTGTTGTAGTAGTAGATAGCAGGGCAACTAGGGGCTTATTCAGACTGAAGAGCGTTGAAACGATGTCATTTCAAATGACATGACATGTACATAAACATTTCTACTTCCATTAGCAATGGAATGTCCCATGCTGAGAGAGGGGATCGGGGACATAGTGACCTGCTGTTCCAGCTCTACGGGTTAAATTTTTCACGAATATCATCATAGCCGTTAGCCAGTAAACATGCAAACGACGCAAGCAACTTTTCATCTAGCATATTACACTCTTGAATAACGCAACCATTCACAAGCATGTACAGACATTTTAAATGGTTGATTTCTTTTGGTCTATACACTCACGAATTTTAGCTGCAAGACAACAGCCAGTGGTGGAGCCACTGCTAACATTTGCTTCATCAAATAACTTGATGTGTACTTTTACCCGTCTCAGAGGAATGTAAAAGTGCAGTAATGTTATCATACGATAACTCATATTCATACGATAACTCACTCATATTACACAGAGCTAGCTAGGAAGCTAAACAAAATCTCTGCATCCTCCTCACACTACTACTACTACTACTACTACTACTACTACTACTACTTCTTCGTCTTCGTCTTCGTCTTCTTTTACTTCTTCTTCTTTTACTTCTTCTTCTTTTACTTCTTCTTCTTTTACTTCTTCTTCTTCTTCTTCTTCTTCTTTTACTTACAAGCCCTTAAACAACAATGCAATTTTAAGAAAAAGTAAGAAATAAAAGTCAGAAATGATTAAAGAGCAGCGAGGCAATATACAGGGGGTAACGGTGACATAGTCAATGTGCGGGGGCACTGGTTAATTGAGGTAATATGTACATGTAGGTAGAGTTATTAAAGTGACTATGCATAGATAATAACAGAGTAACAGCAGCGTAGAAGGGGGGGGATGCAATGCAAATAGTTTGGGTAGCCATTTGATTAGATGTTCAGGAGTCTTATGGCTTGGGGGTAGAAGCTGTTTAAAAGCCTCGTGCACCTAAACGTGGCGCTCCGGTACCGCTTGCCGTGCGGTAGCAGAGAGAGCAGTCTATGACTAGGGGGGCTGGAGTCTTTGACAATTTTTAGGGCCTTCCTCTGACACCGCCTGGTATAGAGGTCCTGGATGGCAGGAAGCTTGGCCTCGGTGATGTACTGGACCGTACGCACTACCCTCTGTAGTGCCTTGCGGTCAGAGGCCGAGCAGTTGCCATAACAGGCAGTGATGCAACCCATCTGGATGCTCTCGATGGTGCAGCTGTAGAACCTTTTGAGGATCTGAGGACCCATGCCAAGTCTTTTCAGTCTCCTGAGGGGGAATAGGTGTTGTCGTGCCCTCTTCACGACTGTCTTGGTGTGCTTGGACCATGTTAGTTTGTTGGGGATGTGGACGCCAAGGAACTTGAAGCTGTTAACCTGCTCCACTACAGCCCCACTACAGCCCCGTCGATGAGAAAGGGGGTGTGCTCGGTCCTCCTTTTCCTGTAGTCCACAATCATCTCCTATGTCTCAATCACGTTGAGGGAGAGGTTGTTGTCCTTGAACATCACGGCCAGGTCTCTGACCTCCTCCCTATAGACTGTCTCGTCGTTGTCGGTGATCAGGCCTACCACTGTTGTGTCCTCAGGAAACTTAATGATGGTGTTGGAGTTGTGCCTGGCCGTGCAGTCATGAGTGAACAGGGAGTACAGGAGGGGACTGGGCACGCACCCCTGAGGGGCCCCCGTGTTGAGGATCAGTGTGACGGATGTGTTGTTACCTACCCTTACCACCTGGGGGCGGCCCGTCAGGAAGTCCAGGATCCAGTTGCAGAGGGAGGTGTTTAGTCCCAGGGTCCTTAGCTTAGTGATGAGCTTTGAGGGCACTATGGTGTTGAACGCTGAGCTGTAGTCAATGAATAGCATTCTCACATAGGTGTTCCTTTTGTCCAGGTGGGAAAGAGCAGTGAGGAGTGCAATAGAGATTGCATCATCTGTGGATCTGTTGGGGCGGTAGACAAATTGGACTGGGTCTAGGGTTTCTGGGATGATGGTGTTGATGTGAGCCATGACCAGCCTTTCAAAGCACTTCATGGATACAGACGTGAGTGCTACGGGTCGGTAGTCATTTAGACAGGTTACCTTAGTGTTCTTGGGCACAGGGACTATGGTGGTCTGCTTGAAACATGTTGGTATTACAGACTCAGAGACATTGAAAGACGTTAAAAATGTGAAGACACTTGCCAGTTGGTCAGTACACGTCCTGGTAATCTGTCTGGCCCTGCGGCCTTGTGAATGTTGACGTGTTTAATGGTCTTACTCACATCGGCTGCGGAGAGCGTGATCACACAGTCATCCAGAACAGCTGATGCTCTCATGCATGTTTCAGTGTTACTTGCCTCGATGCGAGCATACAAGTTATTTAGCTCGTCTGGTAGGCTTGTGTCACTGGGCAGCTCTCGGCTGTGCTTCCCTTTGTAGTCTGTAATAGTTTGCAAGCCTTGCCACATCCGACGAGTGTTGGAGCCGGTGTAGTACGATTCGATCTTAGTCCTGTATTGATGCTTTGCCTGTTTGATGGTTCGTCGGAGAGCATAGCGGGATTTCTTATAAGCTTCCGTGTTAGAGTCCCGCTCCTTGAAAACAGCAGCTCTACCCTTTAGCTCAGTTCTGATGTTGCCTGTAATCCATGGCCTCTGGTTGGGGTATGTACGTACAGTCACTGTGGGGACAACGTTCGCGATGCACTTATTGATGAAGCCAGTGACTGATGTGGTGTACTCTTCAATGCGAAGCGAACATATTCCAGTCTGTGCTAGCAAAACAGTGCTGTATGATGTGATGAAGCATTTGCTTCATCTGACCACTTTTTTTATTGACCGAGTCACTGGTGCTTCCTGCTTAAATTTTTGCTCGTAAGCAGGAATCAGGAGGATAGAATTATTGTCAGATTTGGCAAATGGAGGGCAAGGGAGAGCTTTGTATGCGTCTGTGTGTGGAGTAAAGGTGGTCTAGCGGTTGTTTTTCCCCCCCTCTGGTTGCACATTTAACATGCTGATAGAAATGAGGTAAAACTGATTTAAGTTTCCCTGCTTTAAGTCCCGGCTACTAGGAGCGCCACCTCTGGATGAGCGTTTTCCTGTTTGCTTATGGCGGTATTCAGCTCATTGAGTGCGGTCTTAGTGCCAACATCGGTCTGGGGTGGTATAAAGACAGCTACGAAAAATACAGATGAAAACTCTAGGTCGATAGTGTGGTCTACAGCTTATCATGAGATACTCTACCTCAGGCGAGCAAAACCTTGAGACTTCCTTAGATATCGTGCACCAGCTGTTGTTTACAAATATTCATAGTCTGCCACCCCTTGTCTTCCCAGAGGCTGCTGTGGAGCGAGATGGACTCTGGGTGACTTTCTACACATTTTCTCATCGATGAATGACATATGAGCATTGTGTTGAACACTGTGCAATGTTTAAAAGTGAGAATCGCAGAATGGTGAACTTACTAAATGACTAGAGTTGACTGTGTGATATTATGCTGCTTCTTGTGTAAATATTTTACGTCTGGATTTTAATGATTTGTATTTAATGATTACGTAAAATGTTTTTGTTGTACTGTATGTGTGTTTTATAGTTTTGTTTAATGTTGTGTTAGTGTATGTAAGTGGTTTTGTCTGAAACGTTGTTGCCCCTGCTGTTATTGGACCAGGTCTCTCTTGGAAAAGAGATGTTATCTCAATGAGAAAAACCTGTATAAATAAAGGTACTTAAAAAAGAAAAAAGAAACAATTGATCTCAGTTTTCTGTTTCCAAAACTACAATTTTGTTACGAACAGAGTAGACTACGTTTTGTAGATTTTTAAAACATTGCATTATTTAGAGGAATGTAAGGAATGTAAGGGTTAGCACCAGTCCCTCCTGCAGCAAAGCACCCCCACATCATGATGCTGCGACCCCCGTGCTTCAAGGTTGGGATGGTGTTCTTCGGCTTGCAAGCCTCCCCCTTTTTCCTCCAAACATAACGATGGTCATTATGGTCAAACAGTTCTATTTTTGTTTCATCAGACCAGAAGACATTTCTCCAAAAAGTACGATCTTTGTCCCCATGTGCAGTTGCAAACCGTAGTCTGGCTATTTTATGGCGGTTTTGGAGCAGTGGCTTCTTCCTTGCTGAGCGGCCTTTCGAGTTGTGTCGATATAGGACTTGTTTTACTGTGGATATAGATACTTTTTTAGTGTATGTAAACTTCTGACCCACTGGAATTGTGATTTAAGTGAAATAATCTGTCTGTAAACAATTGTTGGAAAAATGACTTATGTCATGCACAAAGTAGATGTCCTAACCGACTGGCCAAAACTATAGTTTGTTAACAAGACACTTGTGGAGTGGTTGGAAACTAGTTTTTAATGACTCCAACATAAATCTATGTAAACTTCTGACTTCAACTGTACATACATACATACCAGTGGAGGCTCCTCAGAAGAGGAAGGGGAGGATCATCCTCCTCAGTGAATTTCATTTAAAAAAAAAAAAAAAATTACTCTTATGATAAAACTATACTAAATATAATCACGTCACCAAATAATTGATTAAAACAATTTTTTTTTTTCAATTAAGTTCTACAGCAGCCTCAACAGCACTCTGTAGGGTAGCACCATGGTGTAGCCGGAGGACAGCTAGCTTCAGTCCTCCTCTGGGTAAATTTACTTTAATACAAAACCTAGGAGGCTCATGGTTCTCACCATCTTCGATAGACTTACACGGTAATTATGACAACTTTCAGCATGAACTGACATGTTGTCCACCCAGTCAAAGGATCAGAGAATGAATCTAGTACTGAAAGCATAAGCTACAGCTAGCTAGCACTGCAGTGCATAAACTGTGTTGAGTAGTTGACTCAGAGAAAGAGGCCGTAGTTGAACAGTTTTGAACAAATTAATGTCTTCCAAAATGAAGGAGAAGCAAGGGAGAGGAGAGCTAGAGGGAGAGAGTGTCTTTCCCCCCCCTTACTTAGCTAGCAAATGTGGCTAGCTAGTTTAGCTTGTTCAAACAGAGGGATGCTATGTTAGCTAGCTGGCTATGACTATCCAATACAACAGTGGAACTCTTCCAAGTCAAGGTAAGCTTTTGTGTAAGTGCTAAACTGCTTACCGACTGTACACTGTTACTCCATGATTGTAGCGGGTTTACTAACGTGTTAGCTATGTTGACTATGATGTTACTTTAGCTAATATGGTGGCAATGATGTAGGCTGCGTGTAGCGTTTATGATATGGTTTAGCATGTTTTTTTTTTTTTTTGCCTGGTCACATACAGCTGATGTGTTGTACATTGAAGTCCACAAGCGAAGACTTGCACATAATTTAATCCTCAAATTTATCTCTGGCTAAATTTGCACCTACGTTGTAAACCTTCATTCATAGGCTAGGTTGTAGCAACCTCACGATGGGTATAGAGAACATTTGATTATCAATTCAAGTAGGCTAAACCTATCGGTGTTACATTTTACTGGGTGAACAGAATATGAATGACAGTCATCCAATATGCTGTAATATAAATAATGTTATTGGGGAAAAAATTGCAATTGTCTTCCTCATCTTAAACGGCACTGACCACTACTGATACATAGATGCATACATTCATACATGCATAGATACATACATACATTATATATTTTTAATTTGACCTTTATTTAACTAGGCAAGTCAGTTAAGAACAAATTCTTATTTTCAATGACAGCCTAGGAACAGTGGGTTAACTGCCTTGTTCAGAGGCAGAACGACAGATTTTTACCTTGTCAGCTCGTGGATTCGATCTTGCAACCTTTCGGTTACAAGTCCAACGCTCTAAACACTAGGCTATCTGCCGCCCCATACATACATACATACATACATGGTGAGCGCTACTGTCCCTGTTTCTCACCTTACCTTTCGCTACCCACATTCGCTGCAGTAGGCCTCAGTAACTCCCCAGGTTTGATTTATGCCCCACACCCAGCCAGGGTGGACTGAGTGGAATGACTAAGCCCCTCGTGAGAACATCAAAAAGCCACTCTCAATGTGGTGCAATTTCAGTACAGTATTTCATCTAAGGTATTTCATGCTCATTCCCACAAGACACACACATGGGGAGGGAGGGCGGAAGGGAGGAGGGGCGACTTACAATATGTCTCACCGATGTGATGCTGCTGCTACTGTGGAAACAGGCTTGTTCTGTGTCAAGCGAGGCAGCATTCCCAGAATGCAAAGCGTTACTGACTGTCAGGGTAGGGAGGAACCAGTGTCTTAGAGCGGTGGGTTCACACACACGCACGTGCATACACACACACACACACACACACACACACACACACACACACACACACACACACACACAAACCACACACACACACACACACACACACACACACACCACACACACACACACACACACACACACACACACACACACACACACACACACACACACACACACACCAATAAGCCACACACACACACACACACACTAAACCAAGGTTAATACGAAACTGACGGGAGATGTGAAAGCTTTCCTTAATGGCATGGGGAAAAGGCAGACA
This sequence comes from Salvelinus alpinus, assembly GCF_045679555.1. NCBI lineage: Eukaryota > Metazoa > Chordata > Actinopteri > Salmoniformes > Salmonidae > Salvelinus > Salvelinus alpinus. Next base: position 3,470,739 of record NC_092124.1, on the reverse strand, counting down.
TTAAACTTAAGTGTGTAAATGGAACCTATGCTATGTGAATGACAATGCATCATTGCACGCACGACAGAACAGCAAAGAATGTACTGCGTTTTTGCTATACCACAATGCTGGATGCTCCTCTCTTCTGTTTCATCAAGAAAACAAAAACAATAACAAATGTACTGGTTTCGATCAGTGGCGCTGTTTCACCTTATGCACCTTTCAACTTTAAAGGTTAAAAAGTCGCAAAATTGATGTTCCAGTCCTAGACTGCCCTTTTAACAGAATCCTTTCAAAGATGAATAATTTAAACCTCAACTGAAGGCACTGACATAAACAATATGAAGTTTCTTATGAGAAATGACTGCATGTTACAGCCCTGAGCATAGATATGGAGAAACCAGGAAGGTAGAGGGTCGATAATGACGATGGAGACGATGGAGGGTTTGATTTGCAGGTCCTTGAAGCTGGAGAGGCTGGGAGGCAGAGAGAGGCTGGGAGGGTAGGAGAGGCTGTTTTTTGCATTCGAGAATATAATGAATCTGTTGAAAGGAGAGTCTTGATTTTGTCATTGCATTGACAATTATCTGTCAAATGAGATGAGTCATTCTATTGACTAGGGCTGTGACAATACCAATATAGCAAAAAAGATTCCATGGCAAAAATGAAAACACGAAGCAGACAAAACTCTTTAGTCCTTTTAAAAACCTGCTGTATATATAATACTGTGTGCTATAGATTGGAAAATAAATAAATACAATTGACTCATTTGAAGTTGAATGACAACATAATGTTTGTTTCCAACATTAGGGCTGTTTTCCTGAAGAAGTTAAATCCGATTCTTATTTTGTTTCCTTGCCACGATACTAATGAGTATCATGATACTGGTATTGTCCCGGCCCTACTATTGACCGTAGGACTACATTCTATACGACAAAACACACCGCAAAGACTAACTACTAAAAGCAGCAGGTGGCCGCTGTGTGTTAGCGATAACCTGCTGGGTGTCGACGTACAGTGACGCGATTGGACATGTTGTATCGACGGGAAATGAATAGAAGATGATGGCAGATATTTCTACTCAGAGGTGATAGGACAGCTAACCGTTGCTTTTAACCGTTTTGTCGGCACGATGTGTTTTGTTCTTATTATTTTGGGAGCATGGAAGCACCAATAGTAGAGCACCTGGATTGGGGTTTTTCTTGGAACGCAAGAACCTCAGGGAGAGAAGGCTTTGTAAATGGGTCGATGAGCTTCATCAACATGATCAAGGCATACTGACTCTTTGTTGTTGTCCTTCCTCGTGCACACTCTATACTCTCCAGCTTGTCTGCATTCTCCATCTGTCGCTCACTCTCTCTTTCACTGTCTCTCCTTTATTCTATCGCTCTCTTCTCACCTCATCCTCGACAGGCTGCTGCTTCTCTTTCTTTGTCTCTCTCTGCCCCTCCTCCCTCCCTCCTTCCCTCTGTACAACGTGTTCTCTCTCACAGTTCAGTATCATTCAATAGATCAGGTGTACAAACGTGTGTGTGTGTGTGTAAAATGTGTGTGTGCATGCAAGCGTTTGTTCCATGCATACGTGTGTGTGTGTGTGTGTGTGTGTGTGTGTGTGTGTGTGTGTGTGTGTGTGTGTGTGTGTGTGTGTGTGTGTGTGTGTGTGTGTGTGTGTGTGTGTGTGTGTGTGTGTGTGTGTGTGTGTGTGTGTGTGTGTGTGTGTGTGTGTGTGTGTGTGTACGTAAAAAAAAAAACACATCTACTTAGTCCCATCCAGGTGACTAAGTAGAATCCATAATAGGCGCTTGTCACTTGTCTGAGCGACACAAAGCCACAATTTATAAAAGGTATTTTCTATCTGTCCGTCATGCATGCCTTTTAATGAATTATTTCACCCCATGAATATAAATGCTGTATAATATTGAATTAATAACCGGTGATTATGACGGACTGACCAGTGATAATTAACATATAAACATGATCACTTTAGAAGATCATGGCTGCGTCCATAAATGGCACCCTATTAAGGGCACTATTTTTGGTCCTTAGGGGTCTGGTCAAAAGTAGTGCAATATATAGGGAATAGGGTGCCATTTGGAATGACGACCATGTCTTATTCATCGTGGCTGTTGTGGCTTGTTGGACCCTTGGGTGTACATAGCGAGTCGGGTTGTGTCCTAAATGGCATCCTCTTCCGTATGTACTGCACTACTTTTAAACAGACTCCCAAGGGTCCTGGTCAAAAATAGTGCACTAATTAGGGAATAGGGTGTAATTTGGGACAAGACTCCTTTGTCGGTCTCATCTTCAGTGACAGTGGTTGTCTGCAAGCTAGCGTGACTATTCCTTAGCTCCCCTTATCATGGTCATTAGCCCTAGATGAATATATACTAGATCCTGTTCATGTAAACTCAGCAAAAAAAAGAAACGTCCTCTCACTGTCCATTGCGTTTATTTTCAGCAAACGTAACGTGTAAATATTTGTATGGACATGACAAGATTCAACAACTGAGACATAAACTGAACAAGTTCCACAGACATGTGACTAACAGAAATGGAATAATGTGTCCCTGAACAAAGGGGGGGGGGTCAAAATCAAAAGTAACAGTCAGTATCTGGTGTGGCCACCAGCTGCATTAAGTACTGCAGTGCATCTCCTTCTCATGGACTGCACCAGATTTGCTAGTTATTGTTGTGAGATGTTGCCCCACTCTTCCACCAAGGCACCTGCAAGTTCCCAGACATTTCTGGGGGGAATGGCCCTAGCCCTCACCCTCTGATCCAACAGGTCTCAGACGTGCTCAATGGGATTGAGATCCGTGCTCTTCGCTGGCCATGGCAGAACACTGACATTCCTGTCTTGCAGGAAATCACGCACAGAACGAGCAGTATGGCTGGTGGCATTGTCATGCTGGAGGGTCATGTCAGGATGAGCCTGCAGGAAGGGTACCACATGAGGGAGGAGGAAGTCTTCCCTGTAACGCACAGCGTTGAGATTGCCTACAATGACAAGAAGCTCAGTCCGATGATGCTGTGACACACCGCCCCAGACCATGACGGACCTCCACCTCCAAATCAATCTCGCTCCAGAGTACAGGCCTCGGTGTAACGCCCTCGACGATAAGCGCGAATCCGACCATCACTCCTGGTGAGACAAAACCGTGACTCGTCAGTGAAGAACACTTTTTGCCAGTCCTGTCTGGTCGAGTGACGGTGGGTTTGTGCCCATAGGCAACGTTGTTGCCGGTGATGTCTGGTAAGGACCTGCCTTACAACAGGCCAACATCCTGTCTCTCTGTAGCGCTGTCTTAGGCTTCTCACAGTATGGACATTGCAATTTATTTCCCTGGCCACATCTGCAGTCCTCATGCCTCCTTGCAGCATGCCTAAGGCATGTTCACACGGATGAACTGGGACCCTGGGCATCTTTCTTTTGGTGTTTTTCAGAGTCAGTAGAAAGGCCTCTTTAGTGTCCTAAGTTTTCATAACTGTAACCTTATAATTGCCTACCGTCTTTAAGCTGTTAGTGTCTTAACGACCGTTCCACAGGTGCATGTTCATTAATTGTTTGAAACAGTGTTCAAACCCTTTACAATGAAGATCTGAAGTTATTAGAATTTTTACGAATGATCTTTGAAAGCCAGGGTCCTGAGAAAAAGGGACGTTTCTTTTTTTGCTGAGTTTAGTTTCCCCCTATCTTTATTTCCACGAACAACCACAGTTTAAATCATTGTCGTTTGGTGGCTTTTACATTTCTATCTGCTTTTATCTCTTTGTCCTTTTTGTTCCTCCCTGCTTCCCCTCTTCCTTGGGACGCATCATTATTCTTCAGTCAGCATGACAGTCTTTTCATGTCGCAACGCCAAAGGATAACATGATCTCCTTTTGAAAGCACCGTTGAAATACGCACCCTGGAATATCTCGATGCCTCCCACTCCATCATTGTGTGTTAGCATAATGATTAGCATTTCCCTATAGAATACACTGCTGTTCAGGCTAGCATCGTTAGCCTGAATTGTAGCATTAGCATATTAGCCTTCTGTAGCATTAGCATATTGCCTTCTGTAGGTCAACAAGGGGAATGATTAGCATTAGCATTCAGGGAGGGTGCCTGGCTTGAACGCTACTGGACGTCCATCCACTTAACCTGAGTGGATTTAGCAGCAGATTTATGTGCAAAGTCTAATCTCATTAGTCCCTGGTCCTCTGCTCACCTCATTGATTACCAAAACATGAATTTACATCCTATGATTACTAATTAGGCATTTGTACCCTGTCTGAAATCATCCTGTTGGTAGCACATGGGGATGTTTTGACACGTACTCCTCTGCCTTAAGTGTTGCCGCTTGCGCCGCTGAATAGGTAGCTTTTCATTTAGCGCCCAATGCTATGACGCTTCGGGAGTGCGGTCAGGTGCGCTAGCAGGTAAGATGTCCTGGGCTTGAGCCTCGGTGTGAGCCGAATCAGGAGGAAGTGGTACTTGCTAAGGAAGCATTGTGACGTCCTTTACATTAGCATGTGACATACTCCCATTCGATCCTTTTAGATACATAGCATTTTCATCTTGGTCCCTGCAATGCTAAACACAGTAGTTCAATAGATACACTGAGTGTACAAAACATTTAGGGATATTGAGTTGCTTCCCCTTTTGCCCTCCGAACAGCCTCAATTCGTCGGGGCATGGACTCTTCAAGGTGTCGAAAGCATTCCACAGGGATGCTGGCCCATGTTGACTCCAATGCTTCCCACAGTTGTGTCAAGTTAGCTGGGTGTCCTTTGGGTGGTGGACCGTTCTTGATACACACGGGAAACTGTTGAGTGTGAAACCCCAGAATTTGGCAGTTCTTGACACATTTAAACCGGTGCGCCCTGGTACCTACTACCATACCCTGTTCAAAGGCACTTAAATATTTAGTTTTGCTTATTCACCTTCTGAATGGCACACATACAATCCATGTCTCAATTGTCTCCAGGCTTAAAAAAATATTATTTAACCTGTCTCATCCCCTTTATCTACACTGATTGAAATGGATTTAACAGGTGACATCAATAAGGGATAATAGCTTTCACCTGGTCAGTCTGTCATGGAAAGAGCAGGTGTTCCTAGTGTTTTGTGCACTCTGTATTTTATTGCACATGTGAAGAAAGCAAATCGTGCAAATTGTATTTCCATTTAAAAGACCTTCCATTTATTTACAGATAATCAGGATGCATTCCAAATGGCAACCTATTCCCTAATTACATTTGAGTCATTTTGCGGACACTCTTATACAGAGCGACTGACATTTTTGTACTTTTTCTACTGGTCCTCCATGGGAATCGATCCCACATCCCTGGCGTTGCAAGCGCCATGCTCTACCAACTGTATTGCACTACATACTTCACATTCATATTCTTCTCATTTTATTCAATCATTCTCTCTTGCTAAAGCACATTGACTTCTGCAGTCGATTTGCACCTCTAGTGTATAGAAGGCAACATGAAATTGGTCTGTATCTGGCTGTGGTTCTAAATATCAGTAAGAACTCGACGGACACTACAAAAGCTTCAACCAAGTTTATTCACCCCTATATACAGTGGGGCAAAAAAGTATTTAGTCAGCCACCAATTGTGCAAGTTCTCCCACTTAAAAAGATGAGAGAGGCCTGTAATTTTCATCATAGGTACACTTCAACTATGACAGACAAAATTAGAAAAAAAAATCAATTTTTAATGAATTTATTTGCAAATTATGGTGGAAAATAAGTATTTGGTCACCTACAAAGAAGCAAGATTTCTGGCTCTCACAGACCTGTAACTTCTTCTTTAAGAGGCTCCTCTGTCCTCCACTTGTTATCTGTATTAATGGCACCTGTTTGAACTTGTTATCAGTATAAAAGACACCTGTCCACAACCTCAAACAGTCACACTCCAAACTCCACTATGGCCAAGACCAAAGAGCTGTCAAAGGACACCAGAAACAAAATTGTAGACCTGCACCAGGCTGGGAAGACTGAATCTGCAATAGGTAAGCAGCTTGGTTTGAAGAAATCAACTGTGGGAGCAATTATTAGGAAATGGAAGACATACAAGACCACTGATAATCTCCCTCGATCTGGGGCTCCACGCAAGATCTCACCCCGTGGGGTCAAAATGATCACAAGAACGGTGAGCAAAAATCCCAGAACCACACGGGGGGACCTAGTGAATGACCTGCAGAGAGCTGGGACCAAAGTAACAAAGGCTACCATCAGTTACACACTACGCCGCCAGGGACTCAAATCCTGCAGTGCCAGACGTGTCCCCCTGCTTAAGCCAGTACATGTCCAGGCCCGTCTGAAGTTTGCTAGAGAGCATTTGGATGATCCAGAAGAAGATTGGGAGAATGTCATATGGTCAGATGAAACCAAAATAGAACTTTTTGGTAAAAACTAAACTCGTCGTGTTTGGAGGACAAAGAATGCTGAGTTGCATCCAAAGAACACCATACCTACTGTAAACTTTTGTTATTGACCAAATACTTATTTTCCACCATAATTTGCAAATAAATTCATAAAAAATCCTACAATGTGATTTTCTGGATTTCTTTTTCTCATTTTGTCTGTCATAGTTGAAGTGTACCTATGATGAAAATTACAGGCCTCTCTCATCTTTTTAAGTGGGAGAACTTGCACAATTGGTGGCTGACTAAATACTTTTTTGCCCCACTGTGTATATATATATATAGTTGAAGTCGGAAGTTTACATACCTTGGCCAAGTACATTTAAACTCAGTTTTTCACAATTCCTGACATTTAATCCTGTTTTAGGTCAGTTAGGATCACCACTTTATTTTAAGAATGTGAAATGTCAGAATAATAGTAGAGAGAATGATTTCTTTCAGCTTTTATTTCTTTCATCACATTCCCAGTGGGTCAGAAGTTTACATACACTCAATTAGTATTTGTTAGCATTGCCTTTAAATTGTTTAACTTGGGTCAAACGTTTCGGGTAGCCTTCCACAAGCTTCCCACAATAAGTTTTGGCCCATTCCTCCTGACAGAGCTGGCCTAATTGCTCGCACACGCTTTTTCCGTTCTGCCCACAAATCTACTATAGGATTGCGGTCAGGGCTTTGTGATGGCCACTCCAATACCTTGACTTTGTTGTCCTTGAGCCATTTTGCCACAACTTTGGAAGTATGCTTGGGGTCATTGTCCATTTGGAAGACCCATTTGCGACCAAGCTTTAACTTCCTGACTGATGTCTTGAGATGTTGCTTCCATATATCCACATAAATTTCCTGCCTCGTGAAGCCATCTATTTTGTGAAGTACACCAGTCCCTCCTGCAGCAAAGTGCTTCCCGTGCGTCACGTTTGGGATGGTGTTCTTCAGCTTGCAAGCCTCCCCCTTTTTCCTCCAAACATAACAATGGTCATAATGGCCAAACAGTTCTATTTTTGTTTCATCAGACTAGAGGACATTTCTCCAAAAAGTACGATCTTTGTCCCCATGTGCAGTTGCAAACCATAGTCATGCTTTTTTATGGCTGTTTTGGAGCAGTGGCTTCTTCCTTGCTGAGCGGCCTTTCAGGTTATGTCGATATAGGACTCGTTTTACTGTGGATATAGATACTTTTGTACCTGTTTCCTCCAGCATCTTCACAAGGTCCTTTGCTGTTGTTCTGGGATTGATTTGCACTTTTCGCAACAAAGTATGTTCATCTCTAGGAGACAAAACGCGTCTCCTTCCGGAGTGGTATGACGGCTATGTGGTCCCATGGTGTTTATACATGCGTACTATTGTTTGTACAGATGAACGTGGTACCTTCAGGCGTTTATAAATTGCTCCCAAGAATGAACCAGACTTGTGGAGGTCTACAATTTCTACAATTTATTTTCTGAGGTCTTGGCTGATTTTCTTTGGATTTTCCCATGATGTCAAGCAAAGAGGCACTGAGTTTGAAGGTAGGCCTTAAAATACATCCACAGGTATGCCTCCAATTGACTAAAATTATGTCAATTAGCCTATCAGAAGCTTCTAAAGCCATGACATCATTTTCTGGAATTTTCCAAGCTCTTTAAAGGCACAGTCAACTTAATGTATGTAAACTTCTGACCTACTGGAATTGTGATACAGTGAATTATACGTGAAATGATCTGTCTGTAAACAATTGTTGGAAAAATGACTTGTGTCATGCATGAAGTAGATGTCCTAACCGACTTGCCAAATCTGTAGTTTGTTAACAAGAAATTTGTGGAGTGTTTTAAAAAACTAGTTTTAATGACTCCAACCTAAGTGTAGGTAAACTTCTGACTTCAACTGTATATATATACTGTATATACCCCAATCTGGCTGAAGTCTCCTATTCTCTAAACATTACATCTTTATTGCTAGGCAGGAAGTTTAGTGATACGGTCAATAAACGGTTCCTTCTCCCTTAATGTGACCTGACCTGACCTCGACCCCCTTCATCACTAATCCACGGCTCTCCACCCCTATCAGTGCCTGCCAACGTGATCGTTTTCCCTGCACTCAGTACATTCCAAGCTTAACTGCACCCACCAAATGCATTCCTCCTACAGGTAACCATTAACTTCTGGTGTAGACCCAAGACTATGGCACCCCTCATGTCTCTAGCATAACTAATGATTAATCATATTGAAAGTTCAGAAATCCGAACCCATCAGTACCCCCTTTTTTGAACATTTGAGATCATACTGTTTAACATTACATAAACTTGGAAATTACTTTTAAAATGGACAAACGAGGATAATAAAACCAGAACAAAAAATGAACATGATTAACATTCACAGTGAGGTTTACAAACTCGGAGACTTGTGGCCTCTGTTCTATATTCACACCATGCACACTCTCATTTCTCATAGAACACTGATAATTAACATGTCCGCTGGAGCTGTCGACTTCTTCCATTTCAACTTTCTCCTTCTGGTTCCTCAGAGAGGGATAGCGCAAGACTTGAAAAGCAACGAGAAACACACAACAGTATTAACAATGTGGTAAGCTATGCCTAATTATGTACGCAAAGAAAAACCAAAGTCTGATAACGTGACAATTCCAACTTTCTCTTCGCCCTGACAATGCCTTCAGGATACTTTTCTGCTGGATTCCACAAAAATGAAGGCCCTAAACCTCCTCATGCTTTCACCCAGTCTTCACCCAGCAGGTTAAGAGTTATAAGAGGTGATCCCAAGCCAACATCATTTTCACTTTGTTTCCCATCTCCTTCTTTCTCCATTGGCACCAGATAGGCACATCACCCGATAGGCAAGCGCGTAGCCCTAATCAATGCTACATCCTCTTGAGGTAACTCAGCACTTTTCACATCAATGCCTCCAGAATGTTGTCCAGAGTACAATTACCCCAACATCTATCCTTTTTATATGATGACCATGAAACTAGCATCCGATGGCATTATATCAGGCACACAGCGCCCTTTCATCTTGGCATGGTGAGGCCGATGGATACTATTCATTGTGTCTGCATCCTAAATAGAGGCCCACAGTGGAGGTGTCATAGTACCCATAAAACCTAGCGGTCAAAAGGTGCTAGAGATGACGTGCAGGAGCTTGCAGGGATTTGTAGTCTTCCTTGATGTCTACTTTTATGCTAATGAGCATTTTCAAATCTGATAGTTAATAGAGCTTAAGTATATTGATAAGTCACCTTGTCCGAGAGAGATTTACGTGGTTATGAAAATGTCACGTCAGGGTAAACCTACACGAAACACAGCCCTTGTTTGTAGTGTTTCTAAAATCCCCGATGGGGAAAAATGTATGGTGGAAAAAACGATTGGAACCATTTCCCTGTTTTACCGCTAGATTCTATGGGTATTATGATTCATACTGTGGTACTCTATGGCACCATTATTCCATTCATAGTGCACTACCATGGGCCCTAGTCAAAAGTCATGCATTATGAAGGGAATTAATGGTATCATTTGGGGTGCAAACACTGTAGAGATGCAACTAAATACACGGTCAGTTCCACGCCATACTAATGTCTCTAACATGCCCTTTTATCTGCCCTGTAGTGTGGATAACCGGAGAGGTTATCACTAGAGGACTTGCCATCTGAGACACTGTGTTCCTTATGGAAGTCTATTATATGGTGTGCATATACTGTATGGTGCAACTGAGTGTGGGAGGTAGGTGTGTGTGTGGGGGTGTAATATTGGAGTGAGAGAGACTGAGAGATAGAGATTTAAAAAAAGGGTAAAGCATATGGAAGAGGAGAGGACAGGTGAGGAACAGAGAGCATGGATTCACAGAAGCGCTATCCTTTTGTAGTTCCATCCTACCAACCTGTAAACAGGTGGCCTGACCAGCTGTTCCACAGCACCGTGTCACACACTGACACTACTTCACCCCCGACGTCTTGTCTAGGTCTGTGCCAGTCAGATATAGGGTAGACCTGTTTCCTAATAACACACACGCTCTGACACTCTCACACACACACACACAGTCACACAGCTATGTCTTACTATACTTGTGAATTTTAATTGGTTTACTTTTCTTGTGAGGACTTCTGGTACTCGCAAGTATAGTAAAACGTGTACACACACGCACGCCCTAGTGTCCCAGTAAGGTAAGTCCCAGGACTGCAGGAGACCTTGTTTTCAACTTCCCCCAATGCCGGTGTGAACATGTGGGCTTATTTGTTGACTTGTTCCCCCTGTCTGGAGGCGCTTGTTTTGGAAGGAGACGATGAGTCACGCCTCGAAAGAGAGGTGTGTTTTAATTAAGGTTGACAACAGGAAACCAACACATCTCGGGGTGTCTGTCTGTCCATCTGTCACCTCCTCTGGCTCTCTGTGTGTCGGTCTGTCTGTCTCCTCTCTTGCTTCTTCCCTTTGGCTCTTTCGATCTCTTGGTGTGTGTCTTTTGGTGTGTCTTGTCTGTCTGTCTTGTTCTCTTTCTAAATGTCCGTCTGTAAGCCCGTCCGTCTGTCGGCCCGTCCGTCTGTCGGTCCGTCAGCCGCCCGTCCATCAGCCAGCCCGTCCGTCAGCCAGCCAGCCAGGCAGGCGGTATAGTGCATTAATGCAACACTTCTGGGGAGAGAGGGAGAAGAGAGGCTTTTCAGTTTTGCCTTTCGCCCGACACTCCCAGAGGATTGGAGTATCTATCTTTCTAGCCCAAGGTCTTATTTGAGCCTTGTCAGTTTGGTCAAGCATGGACTGAGATGCATATAACAGTGAGCTGGGCAGAAGAGTTACATTGTAGTCCCGCTTTCTATCCTTTATCTTCATCACTGTCAAAAACAATGCTTTAGAAAAACCTCGACCTCATCCAGCTTTACTGTACTGCATCATATCCTTCAGTATGACATTTTCAAACACATTTCTCCCCTTACGTGGTTACCCCTTAAGACTTCACTCGTGCTTCTCTGTATTGTCGTAGCTAGTGCATAACCAGGAGCCATCAGCAATGTGAAACACAGTGGAAATGAATCATTCTGATATGCTGGGTCATGTAAGTCGCTCTGGATAAGAGCGTCTGCTAAATTACTTAAATGTAAATGTCATCTGAGACCTTTGATACACACGTGTACCTACTCCCGGAGTGTGGATCTGTCATGGACGAATGCTCTGCTGCTCTTTGTAAACCCATCTGGTGGGTCAGCTGCAGAGGCCGGGTTGCCTGAGCACACACACGTTAGATCTGCGTTTCCCGAACTCAATCCTCAGAACCCCAAGGGGTGCATATATTATATATATTTTTGTTGCCCTAGCACTACACAGCTGATTCAAACGATCAACGCTTGATGATGAGTTGATTATTTGAGTCAGCGGTGTAGTGCACATACTGTACATGTTGAACACACATACACACTCGTACAATCAGTCGAACGCTCACCTCTAATCCAATCTGTGGTCATTCTCCTCTCCTTCCCTCTACTCTATCAGGTGGGTCTGCTCTAGACTGTGTGGTGTGTGCGTGTGCGCGTGCGTGCTAGCCCCTCCAACCTACCAGACCACTACAAATAAGTATTCACTGCAACCATTCAACACCGGTATCTTTTACCCCCAAGCAAAGGAGATTTTTCTTTTCATTCAAATGACAGTCACTTTTACTTTTTTTCCCATCACAGCCTAGTGTATAAAAAGCTTTATTTGAATAGCCAGATGAAGTGCACAGAAAAGGTACTCAAAAAGGCAGATACATTTTTTTTGAATGAATACCAATTATTCTTTAACAGTATAATCCAACTCTACTACCAGTCTGTCTCCGTGACAAAATGGCACCCTATTCCCTACGTAGTGCAAAAAGTAGTACACTATATACGGAATGGGGTGGCATTTGGGACACGTGTGCTTTTCCTTTGCACATTCAATTTGCCATTCACATTTTATTTAACACATACCCTTCCCTCATCTCTTATTCAAGGCTGACAAGGTAGCCCACAATCCCTCTTGGATTTGAAGGCAACCCACAATCCTACAGCACTTTCTAAGAGAGGATTCAGTGTAGCTATTCCCTCCGCAAGGCAAGTATAGAGACACAAAGTAGAGTCGCAATTCAACGGCTCAAACACGAGACGTATGTGGCAGGGTCTACAGACAATCACGGATTACGAAAAGAAAACCTGCCCCATCGCGGATATCGACGTCTTGCTCCCAGACAAATTAAACAACTTCTTTGCACGCTTTGAGGACAATACAGTGCCACCGACACGGCCCGCTACCAAAGACTGTGGGCTCTCCTTCAACGTGGCCGACGTGAGTGAAACATTTAAAAGTGTTAACCCTCGCAAGGCTGCCGGCCTAGACGACATCCCTAGCGCGTCCTCAGAGCATTCGCAGGCTGGCTGGTGTGTTTACGGACATATTCAATCAATCCCTATCCCAGTCTGCTGTTCCCACATGCTTCAAGATGGCCACCATTGTTCCTGTTCCCAAGAAAGCTAAGGTAACTGAACTAAATGACTATCGCCCCGTAGCACTCACTTCCGTCATCATGAAGTGCTTTGAGAGACTAGTCAAGGATCATATCACCTCCACCCTACCTGATAGCCTAGACCCACTCCAATTTGCTTGCCGCTCCAATAGGTCCACAGACGATGCAATCGCCATCACACTGCACACTGCCCTATCCCATCTGGACAAGAGGAATACCTATGTAAGAATGCTGTTCATTGACTATAGCTCATCATTCAACACCATAGTACCCTCCAAACTCGTCATTAGGCTCGAGGCCCTGGGTCTCAACCCCGCCCTGTGCAACTGGGTCCTGAACTTTCTGACGAGCCGCCCCCAGGTGTTGAAGGTAGGAAACAACATCCCCACCGCGCTGATCCTCAACACTGGGCCCCACAAGGGTGCGTTCTCAGCCCTCTCCTGTACTCCCTGTTCACCCATGACTGCGTGGCCATGCACGCCTCCAACTCAGTCATCAAGTTTGCAGACAACACTACAGTGGTAGGCTTGATTACCAATAACGACGAGACAGCCTACAGGGAGGAGGTGAGGGCCCTCGGAGTGTGGTGTCAGGAAAATAACCTCTCACTCAACGTCAACAAAACAAAGGAGATGATTGTGGACTTCAGGAAATAGCAGAGGGACCACCCCCTATCCACATCAAAGGGACAGCAGTGGAGAAGGTGGAAAGTTTTAAGTTCCTCGGTGTACACATCACGGACAAACTGAAATGGTCCACCCACACAGACAGCGTGGTGAAGAAGGCGCAGCAGCGCCTCTTCAACCTCAGGAGGCTGAAGAAATTTGGCTTGTCACCTAAAATCCTCACAAACTTCTACAGATGCACAATAAAGAGCATTCTGTCGGGCTATATCACCACCTGGTACGGCAACTGCACCGCCCTCAAGTGCAAGGCTCTCCAGAGGGTAGTGAGGTCTGCACAACGCATCACCAGGGGCAAACTACCTGCCGTCCAGGACACCTACAGCACTGGAAGGCCAAAAAGCTCATCAAGGACAACAACCACCCGAGCCACTGCCTGTTCACCCCGCCATCCAGAAGGCGAGGTCAGTACAGGTGCATCAAAGCTGGGACCGAGAGACTGAAAAACAGCTTCTATCTCAAGGCCATCAGACTGTTAAACAACCATCACTAACATAGAGAGGCTGCTGACAACATACAGACTCAAATCACAGGCCACTTTAATAAATTGATTTAATAATGGTATCACTAGTCACTTTAAATAATGCCACTTTAATAATGTTTACATATCCTACATTACTCATCTCATATGTACAGTATATGCTGTATTTTATACCATCTATTGCGTCTTGCCTATGCTGCATGGCCATCGTTCATCCATATATTTATATGTACATATTCTTATACAATCCCCTAACATTGTGTGTGTGTGTGTGCGTGCGCGTGCGAAGGTTGTCGTTGTGAATTTGTTACATTACTTGTTAGATATTACTGCACTGTCTGACTAGAAGCACAAGCATTTCTCTACACTCGCATTAACATCTGCTAACCATGTGTATGTGACAAATACAATTTGATTTGATTCAACTCTCAGTGTAAACCAGATTATTCATTACAACATATATTATACATTGGTATGTATTTAGCAACCTCTCGGTCACCCTCTGTGCTCAGTGTGCGTCCCAAATTGCACCCTATTCCTTTCATAGCACACTACTTTTGCCCTGGGCCCTGTTAAAAGTAGTGCACTTTCTCTTTTCCTTTGACGCCCGTCACATCCCAGAATAAAGAGGAAAATCTGCTCCAGCCACTTCCAGACTCCTGTATCGGTTGTGTGGATTTTGACCTCTCTTTGATGTTTTGAGGGTGGCTGCTGAAATCCTTGTGTGTCTGTGTGTGTGTGTGTGTGTGTGTGTGTGTGTGTGTGTGTGTGTGTGTGTGTGTGTGTGTGTGTGTGTGTGTGTGTGTGTGTGTGTGTGTGTGTGTGTGTGTGTGTGTGTGTGTGTGTGTGTGTGTGTGTGTGTGTGTGTGCCCTTATTGACACGTCCTCCCACTGCCTGGAGGTAAGGGACAATGTGGCGGTGACCTGTGGTGGCATGCCTGACTCCTGATCTCTAGTTGTGATAATGAAAACAGAAACAGACAGTGTGAACACACACACACTGGAAGGAGGACGGGAGCGAAGATGAATCATTAGAACGCTGTTGGCGGAACACACGCAACATAAGTGCACACTCCTACACAAACCATAGGTATACAAATAGGCAGGTGTGAGATTTGTGTTCGTGTTCGTGTCGATTTCAGAGGAAGAGTGAAAAGGAGAGAGATGAAGAGAGGGAGAGAGAAGCTCATATAATGTGACTGGAGCCATTTTAGCAACAGGGGAAATGAAATCCTCTCTGGGCTAGTTGAGGATTCACTCATTAGCTTTTCTATCCTACTCAGCATGAATGAGATGAGTAGAAATAGTGTCTCAAAAGAGGGTCGGAAGTGTATTAAAATATACGACTACCCTGAGATGAGCTCTAAGCCCATATCATTATGATGTTATTGTCAAACCTCAAACTACTGCGCAAACCCACTAAAGTCCCGTGTGTGTGTGTGACTGCGTGTGTGTGTGACTGCGTGTGTGTGTGACTGCGTGTGTGCGTGCGGACTCATTTTGATCAAACACTTCGTCTCATCCTAACCTGAAGAATCTCATTTTGGAATGTCTTTGGCCCCCAAGACAGACACTTAATTTCACCAGACGCCAAACATCTCTCAAGTCTAGCCCCTATTCAGCCCCCTATGGGCCCTGGTCAAAAGTAGTGCACTATAACGGGAATAAAGTGCCATTTGCGATGCATTCATAACTCGAGCGTGCAACGTTAAACTTCACTCAGTAGTTCATTTGCTCCCGGATAACCAACAACAAGCCAGCGGTAGTAGGACCTTGCGTGTGTGTGTGTGTGTGTGTGTGTGTGTGTGTGTGTGTGTGTGTGTGTGTGTGTGCCTTGTTTGGATTTTCTGAGGAGATTGTTTGGACAGGAGCGGCTGCTGGTGTTTAAAAGGACAGAGACGTGGTATATGCACGCGCACACACAGATCCACACACCACAGAGAGAAGGGAAGGAAAAATGGCTTGTTTCACTCCCAGCCCCAGGGAAGTCTTGCAGAATGCAGGTCCACATAAACAAGCATAACAAAACAAAGGAGGAAGAGGGAGCGAGAGAGAGACAAGTAAGGGGGAGAGAAAAAAGACAAAGAAGAGAAGCAAATATGAAAAAGATTCAGCTGTGATAAAGTATCTGTGTGGAAATAAAACGCAACGCATGTTAATTGTATGTATAAAACTGGGACAGCGATTGTGATCGCATTAATCAGGCTGCTCCTGTGTGTTTGTGTAGGAATGTGTGTATGTGTGTGTTTTGAAGAGATGGATTCCTTGTGCCTGCAGATACAGTATACCACTAATCTGTATATATGCATCTGCTATACGCAGTACTTTAGGGTCAACATTACCCCCTGGTAGGTGTGTGTGTTGAGTACAAAGATGTGCCCAGAAGGTCTCAGGTACAGTACTTGATATGATCCTATACTTGTATCCATCAGTGTCCATATAACACTATTGCGGGAGTAAATTATTCTACCGGTAGGTCACCTTGTTGAAATTACAGTGATGGTCAGGTGGGGGGAGGGGATATCAATGTCTGTGGCACCTCAGCAGGAGATTCCGTGACATTCGTCTGTCTGTCTGTCTGTCTGTCTGTCTGGCTGGCTGTCTGTCTGTCTGTCTGTCTTAAAGATGGCACAAATCTTCATGTCCAGTTCCTCTGTACTGTATGTTCTATTGGGTCCATTGTTACACAAGTGCAGTATTTTACATTTTCGTATTTGACCCAGGTCTGGTATGCGTGCACCTAACCATCTGGTTTCTGTCCTCCCGTTAGAAGGGGTGTGTGTTTTGTGGTGTGTATGTGTGTTTTTTGTATGCCCCAAACCACCCGTTCTTCCCATATGTTCCCAGGGAGTTAGGTCGCCCAGTTAGTGTCAAACGTAGTGTACTCTCATCCACTAACCTGCAGCTTATAAATTAATGAATTATGCAACAGGTGGGTCTAATCCTGGTTGCTGATTGGTTCAAACCGCATTCCAGTCGTTGTCTATTCCACAAGTTACCACCGGCTAAGGCTATGATGCAATACACTCTCATCAGCCCAACCAGGCAATTTATAAACTTAATATCCGCTGTAAAAAAATGATCTAGACATCATGTCCCCTTTCTTTTTTAGACTAGAATTTGGTTTTCAACAGCAGCAATTTTTATAAAGCTTGCTGTCTGTCTCTGACCTTTTCAATATTAAAATTTGATCTCCACTGTCCCAGTTGAGGATTAACGTGTCAGGATGAGACATCTTTTCTCAGCCAGTCGAAACCGTGAATAAGCATAATATTTACGGAAAAGAAAAAAAGAAATGTCAATAGAAAAACAGGTCAAACAAAACGAAATGCAGCTAGTTTGCTGTATTTTCAGTTTCAAGTGATTGTGTTGTTGGCACCTCTGAACATTGTCCTGACGAGAGAGCACATTTTCTATGCTGGGCAAAATCGCTCATCATTAGCTCATTGTAAATGTCACTACAAATAAATGTCACTAGAAAACAGCTTGAACAAATGCAAATGCAGCTACTTTTCTGTTATTCTGTCTGCGCTATTTAACATGACTGTAAGTTAGCCGTAGTTGGCTAGCTAGCAACCAAGGGATATGAACGTTGCCAGGCAACATGGCAACAGAACATTAGAACGAACGACTTGGATATAGAATAAAAGACGTCATGACTGGGTCGCGTCTCTGGCAACCTAACCGATAGAATGAACGACCAGCCGGCTTGCGTAGCAACCGTAGATTTGTGTCGGGACTATATCTCGTGGAAGGATGAAATAGTATGAATAAATTCATAAAAATAACCTCATACCAATATATCCTCCAAATACTGGCTCCTCTGGCATTGTCACTTAAATGCCTGTACGCTGATGGATGCGGCAACAGTTAATATTGACGTTAATAGAGCAGTTAATATTGCTTATTGTTGCCCAATAAACTGCAGGACCATTCATCAGTGTGCAGGTATCTATCTAAATTTCATGAGGTTGCACTGTTAGCCCAACTTCCCTGTGTGTGTGTGTGTGTGTGTGTGTATATGAAATACGGTGCTTTTTGGGATGTAACCTATGTGTGCTTATGCACACCAGTAACCATCTGTCTCCTCTCCTCCTGATTCACCAGGGAGGTAACCCAGATAGACCAGTTCCTCCAGGAGACGGCGGTGCGGGAGGCCAACGCCAAGGTGCGCCTGCAGCAGTTCATCGAGGAGCTCCTGGACCGTGCCGACCGTGCCGAGAAACAGCTGCAGATCATCAGCAGCTGCGGGACCACTCCCAACGGCAGCATGGGACGCTGCAGCCTGCCCGGCTCCAACAAGGCCTCCAACAATGGACGCCAGGTGAGCTGATCTAAGAGCAGTTTTGCTTTTGATTACACAAATGGTTAAGGTAAGCTGACTCTAGATCTGTAGCCTGCTAGGCTCCAAAAGGGCAACACATGCCAAGTGATCTGGAGTTGAGAGAGGAAGTTGACCGTATAGTAGACAAACAAAAGTCTGATTTGTGAGGTCAGCCTAATGGTTAAGGGTTGGGAAAAGTAAGCTGATCCTAGATCTGTGTCTGGTGATCTGGAGTGGAGAAGAAGTTGACCTAGATACTGATCTGAGGTCAGATTTGTGTGTGGGAACCTGATATTTAAGATTGGAAAGGTAAGCTGATTAAAAGACTGTGTGTGCACGTGCGTGTGCGTGTGTGTGTTTACTGAATAGAATAGTTGTAGTTGTACGTCACAGGACGTCACAGGAGGCTGAGGGGAGGACAGCGCATAACAATGGCTGGAACAGAGCGAATGGAACGGCATCAAACGCATGGAAACCACGTTGGATGTATTTGATACCAATCCACCCAAGTCGTTACCTCCCCAATTAAGTTTCCACCACCCTCCTGTGTTGTACATTCCTTTTAATATAGTCCTTGCATAATTTAGTCAACATTACATAAGTCACTTATGTAATTGGTTCTACAACTGCATATCTTACTTCCAGTCCAAATAAATGGGGTCATTTTTTGGGGTGATATTGGTGTCTTTTAAATGATCGGTGAGGAAAATAAAGAAATGATTTTGGAGCGACATGAAAACAGACAGTTTGATAATCTAACCTGGCATGTGGATGTCTGTCTGAGACCCAAATGGCAACGTATTCCCTACATAGTACACTACTTTTGACCAGAGCTCTATGGGCCCTTTCAAAAGTAGTGCACTTTATAGGGAATGGGTTGCAATCTTATCACTTGGGCTATTAGAAATGGGCAAGGCGGGCGTGTTGTGATACGTGTCGACTCACCACAATTTTGCTTTTAATTTGATCTGGGACGATAGTGAGTGTGTTAAATATTTATTAAACAGAATGGCAGAGCGCTGGACTGTGAATAGCGGAATTGGACAGCGAAGGAGAAGAGGTGTGTGTGTGTCTGTGTGTGTGTGTGTGGCCGCTGGTCATGTCACCACTCTTTCTTCATTTACCTCAGAGGCATAATTGGTTGTCTAGGTGTTAGTCATTACTACATTACTATTACTATAATAGGTGTTAGTCATTACTGTTTTTTGGGATAGAGATGCACACAGCTTTAATTTAAATGCTAAATAGGTTTTAGCTAATGATCAGGTATTTTGATTACAGCAATCAGTAGTGTCTGACTCAGGGTTACCCTTGAGGCGTGAGGAAATTCTGTGGGGACGTTTCACAATTTCCTCACGCCCTTAGATATGATCTGAAACCTAAAATATTGTATTGGTATTGATTACATGCAGAAAACCTACAGGAGAGGTAATTATAATATGTTCCATTATTATAGACCAAAACAAGGTAGACATTGTGATACATTTTACTGAGCTCTCCCCTGCCATTTCCAATTCTAAAGTGTCATTTATCCAAGTCTTGTTAGTGAGAAAGAAGGGGCCGGTTTCCATCCATTTCCCTTCCATCTATCGTTTCCATGGAGACACCAGTGGCTCTACTTGTTCTAGTCGTCCAGGTCAGGTGACCGCGCAGTAGCTGGTCTCTGATTCGTCTCAGACACCACATATTCTATCTCTCCCTCCCTGTTATCTCTCCCATCTCTGACCTCTCCCACAGTTGACGGAGTTAAGTGAGTGTGTGTCTCCCGCGCCGCCCAGATTCCCCACCATTGACCAGGCACAACCCGCATCCCATCAAGCTCATTCATTACCCAGCCTGATGTAGCCTAGCTAGGCTTGTGTCCCAACTGGCACCCTATTCTCTACGTAGTGCACTACTTTTGATCAGATCAGATGTATCTGGTCAAAACTAGTGCTCTATATGGGGAATAGGGCGCCATTTGGGATGCACACCCTGGTCTCCGTTAGTGCTCGAATTAAGTGGCTACATTGTCAAACATTTTACAGGGTTTGCACTTGACCTGTGTTTAAGAGGCTGTTAGACAGGCAGTGATGTGCAGCGGTGTTGTTAGGATGCTTTTGAGGCTTGATTTGTATCCACCGTAGTCGTCTTGTTTGTCTTCTTGTGCTTATGAGTCGTTGTTTTCAGCGTTCTTGTGTCTGTGGCTAGGATATTATTATATTATAGGACATTTGGCATGCTACGGACACCAGAAAATACTGCATGCTGGCGCACCGGCACATTGGCCATCCACGGATGCCCCTCTCTCTGCCATTCCTCACTTTCCCCTCCCTCCCTCCCTCCCTCCCTCCCTCCCTCCCTCCCTCCCTCCCTGCGCGACACACACACACCTCAGTACATCTGAGATATATGGGAAGCCCCTGTAGGGAATTTGCTTGAAGGGAGGAAGGGAGGAGAAGAGCGAGAGAGTTGGGGAGAAGGAATCTACAGAGGGTAGCGAGAAAAAGGGAGTGGTACTGTAGATTAAGGTATTGGTCGAGAGGAGGAGAGCGGGATAGAGGTACAGTCCAGTAGAGAGACGGGAGACGGTGTGAGTTCCTATACGGTAGATGAAGGGAGGGGAAGAGACATGGGAAAAAACAGAGGGAAGGAAGATAAAGGGAAATGTGGCAGGCCCACGCCCAAAGCCTCCTGAATATCTTTGGCTCCGTGTGTAAAAGAGGGGGATTGCCAACTCTCCCTCCCTTTTCACACTCTGTCTGACCAGGGTGGTCAAAAGTAGTGCAATACATAGAGAATAGGGTGCCCTTTGGGACGTAGTCGCTCTCTTTCAGATAGCTGTGATTACACTTCCTTGATGTCTGCCAACTAGCTGCCATGTTTTTAGAGCCTCAGCCAATCACAGTTAATTATCCCTGAACCTCAGACATCACTCGCATACAGGAGCTTTGTAGTTTCCTCCAGTGTGTGGGTGTGTGTGTGCGTGCGTGAGAAGTGAGTATGTGTGTTGGAGCTATAGACTGGACTCCCACGTTTTCTCTTTTTTCTTCATTCGTCAATACCTTTCATGATAGCAGAATGACTGTTTTTCCTTTTGTTATTGAAATGGTGAATTCAACATTTTATCAAGCAAAGCCTTTTTTGAAAGTCACTCTGATCCACTCCCACTCATTTCGGTCGTTTGTTTGGCTAACTAATTGGTCTCGATGGTATGGTACCGTTGTGTGAAGTTGACATGCATAGTGCCATTTTCAAATTGGTGGACAGCCAATGTTGATGGAGATGATGAACGAGGGGGATTCTGCTGCCGTGTGGAACATGGCGGTAACATTTGATCATGATGGAAACCAAAACGAGGGTGGTCTATGGTGATTGGCCTAAGAGTGACTGAGGGGTGCGATTAAAGAGCTTATGTTCGGTAATGTGTTATTCTTATGTGATTGCGGTATATAAAAGTACCATGCATATGTAAAATATATGTATATATAGCTGAAAACCTGTAAAAACCAAAAAAGATATGTGTCCTCAGAGGGGGGTGGCGGTGGATTGGTTAGTAAAAATATATAAATTAGAACTATTTGATCATGATGGACATGACGTGGACGTACCACTATGATTTATTGATTGTCAAGTTCCCTCTTGCTGGTGCAGCCCCTTGTTGATACTCCATTGGGGGGTGGATCTCAATAGTGTTAAGGGGTTTCCTTTGTCAGACGGTTATTGTCATGTAAAAGTACGCCGGGCTCAATGTAATTGACCGTTAATTAACATAAACACAAGCCACAAGCCGTCTCTAATAAATCAATTGAATATACACCATCACAATAAATCCATGATTTATTTTAGGCAGGTCTAAAGAAACATTCTGATATGAAGAAAATGTATTTCAGAAGAACAGAACATGGGTTTGCCTACTGTACGGTATGTTATCTGGCTATGTGTCATGTTGTAGGCTTGTTCATTTAGCTGTGCCAGTCCTGTGCCATTATTTGATATTATATGACTTAAGAAAAATGTAAATGAACTTCGCTGAATAAGATCGAAAGGATATGTTTCACATTCCACAGCGAGTGCGCAAATGAAGTGGCTATGTTGAGCATTAAAAGTGATCATTTTAAACAGGTCCTATATGCTAGATTTCGAGTTATTTGGCAACTTTAATTGTGAATGATCCAAACCTTAGAATGTCTTAGAATCAAAACATATATGGGCTGCATGGTGTGACGATAGGCTATTGATGATTTTAAGGAAGTCACAAAAAATGCTTTCACTCTCTTCCTTGCATTCAGGCTGTGCACGCCTTTCTCTCATTAGTTTAATTTAGAAAGGCCCAAAAATGGCCAGGGTAAAAAGTGTCATCCGTATGCACTCGAATAGCGAATGGAGGTCACTTTTCCGCCTGTTAGTTTTTCAATCGTGCCGGATAGGCTACTCCGGTTATTTCACTCCATGCATAAACCACTGTTTGAGGAGCATGCAGCCTCTCGCTGCTGAACAGGTGATATTCCGCCCGAACTCTGTATGCCATGGGCTCTCCAACCCTGTTCCTTCAGCTACCAAGTGCTTAATTTGGGCAACCCAAGTGAAATCCGTTCGGGAACATCGACAGTAACATGTTTTCACAACACATATTTAAATATACTGTTGACAGTCACCCCCCCTTCTCTGCACGCTCGAGAAAGGAATGAGGGAGAGGAGGAGATGGAAACTCACGGCGGTAAGGTATTCTATAACTAAAGGTAATGTGTCAGCCTATTTAATTCTGAAAATATTTTAAATATCCCCTACTACTAGGATGATCAAAATCCGCTATACCGTAGGCTAACTCTGTAAGCCGCATCGCCAAGGCCCTGTACGTTCTCTCTCAGACTCGTGGAATGGAAAGCGGAGCATAAGGTAACCAGGATCCATAATAATACGGTCCACACTCAAAGGCGATTTACTAGAATTTGTTTCATTTTGCAGAATAGGCTAGACCGTTCTGGTTTAATCATCATCTTTAGAAAGCGCTGTCCGTTTCATTGTAATGCTTTGAGACAACATCCGCAACGACCATGTTTTCCACTCCGTTTCTTTCTTCAAACTGATCAGTTTCATTTGCGTTGATGTCCGAGTGGTTAGAGGGACAATAGAGCCCGGAGTACCAGGCCATTAGCGACCCGATGGTCGTTAGCGAGTTGGGTACTACCAACGCGTGTCCAGGGTGCGTAAGAGGAGATTACCGCGGTCATGACTCATGACTGCTCGTGTGGCCGGTATTACGGTCACCGCAACAGACCTAGGTGCGAATACTTTCTGAAGGCACTTGTAGATCAGATTGTGCTGGATAGAAAAGTCATCCGTTGATGCACCTCCATCACAATGTTTTCACCTTATCCTACATTCTCAAATCAGTTTAGATGAAGGGAAAGAGACGAGAACGTTTATATCTGAAGAAGAGAAGTTGATTCTCATTCTTTGATTAACTACACACAATATGTTGTTATTGTTTCATTGGGGAATGTGAGTGTTTTAGCCCAATCACCACCTCCATTGAATGTGAAGCTGCTTTAAACCAATCACCTCTTGGGCTTTGAATGAGAGTAGTTGTCCTAGTTGTTATGGGTCGTATTTAAAAAGGTGTCACACCTGTACACCAGCATTTGAAGTAAGTCTGTTTTACGTGCTTCAGTTTTATTGTGTGTGTGTGTGTAGTATTTATTTGAAACATAGAGTAGATTGAAGAGAAACACTAACAGTGGGATGTGGTGTTGACCCTTGACAAACAAACTCTCCTCTGAATATAACACAGCAGTACATAGTTGCAGGGCACACCAATAGAATATTCAGGTCTATTCAACATTCACTGTGAGTTACAGAACACAAACAGAGGAGTATTTTCACTACAATGTGTAAAGTCCTGTTTTTTTTGTGTTTTTTGGGGGGGAGAAATATCAGAATTCAAGGAAACAGTTTAATGTATTGACACACCTGTCACTCTCCGCCTCATCTCTCCTCTCTTTCTTTCCTTCTTTCTTTTCTTTTTTCTTCTTTCCTTCCTTCCTTCCTTCTTTCTCTCAGAGGAACTCCAGCATCTCGGGGACGTCTAGGGGCATGTACCAAGTGTCTGACCGACGATCCTCTCCCAGCACCGGGTAAGCCAGTCCTCCACACGCTATCCCACACTGCACTGCTCTCCGCCACACAAACAAAGTAGCATAAACTTGCCTGTACACACTGATCTAAGGCCAGTTTAAAAAAAAAATGTATATAACCTTTATTCAACTAGGTAAGTCAGTTAAGAACAAATTCTTATTTACATTGACGGCCTACCCCGGCCAAACCCTAACGACGCTGGGCCAAGTGTGCGCCGCCCTATGGGACTCCCAATCACTGCCGGTTGTGATACAGCCTGGAATCAAACCAGGGTCTGGAGTGACGCCTCCAGCTCTGAGATGCAATGCCTTAGACCGCCGCGCCACTCGGGAGCCCAGAGTTGTGTCCCCTCCCCATGGTTGAGGTTGGAATAGAGGGAGATGAGCTGATTCTAGGTCTGTGCCTATGGGTGACTTCCACATCCCATCTTCACCCTTCACTCTCTGCACTGTAAGTGGCTTTGGATAAGAGCATCTGTTAAAGGTAAGCTGCAACGCAATGCAACCCCCCTGGTGCACTTAGGTACAGTGACTTGATGTGGGGCCATATGCTTGGGGGCCAGTGGTCCAGCAGATGGATTCTGAGCACCAGACCGTGGCCTGAAGTGAGCCGGTGTGCGTCCGACTGGGGCAACAATGACTCAGACCGAACTGGACTCCCGCCCTCGGTGTTGGAAGGTATCAGAGGGCCCCAGCCAGGTAGTGTTTGTCCAGTACTGTGCCCTGGCCCTTTGACAGACTCGCAAAACACAACATCCTGTTTTCCTGCCGGGCGCTGAAGTGAGACCGAATCTGTCAGCCATGCAGAAACAGTAGGGGAATGTTCTGTCCTAGCTCTTGCCTCCCGCCACGATGCGTTCCCACTCACACCAAATGCACACAAGCGAACATGGCACACACATACACACACAGTACCAGCCGTGGGGCATCACCACTGCTCTTTGACACATGCTTGTAAATGACGGCGGTCACTGACAGTAAGGACTTAAAGTGTCAGTCCTGCTTTCTCAGGCCTGGCTGCCTCTGTGGGCACAGGGCAGAGAGAGTGAGGGGGAGCAATACAGAAAGCGAAAGACAGAGCGAGAACCTGTTTACTTTTTGTTTCGGTGTGTTCATGGATAACTTGTCATATTTGGTTCACCCCCTACTCAGATTAGTGAACTATGTGATTTATGTTGGGTATGAATAAACAAGCAAACATTAGATTGGGATGAAATGGTAAGTTACAGGTGGTTTTCGCCCTATTGATTCCTCAATTCTAAATGTCAAAGTTTCGACTCACTGACACTAAAGTCGTCCTAACCAAGGATATGATTCATTCCGTATGGTTTTCAGATCGTCACCGACTGATCTTCTCATCTTTGTGCAATGATGCTTCTTCATGTGTATTTTGATTTGAGTAGCTCACTGAATGGTCCAAATTCGACCCCCCCCCCCCCCCCTCATCACATTCATTTTGAGACGCCCATCTCATTCTCTTTCCTTCACTGCTGATCCAAACCCACCCACACTGGGCTGCATCCCAAATGGCATCCTATTCCCTATTTAGCGCACTACTTTTGTAAATAAAAATGGACTAGGGTGCCTTTTGGTATGCAGCCCTGGAGCCCTTGTATGATGATCAAGCTCCGTATCACCATAGTATCATATCCACACAGAACATTGTGTATTTTTAAATGTAGACCTTTTCTGCATCGTTATGTAACTCTGTGTGTTTGTGTACGTGCGCACGCGTGCTTCTGTGAATGCATGTGTGTAACTCGTGATTTTACCGGCCTTCTGTCACACAACTTCCGCGTACCTCAGACGATGACACCGTCCCTCTTCAGCCTTCGTTTTTTGGCGAGACAATCGTGAAGTCACACACACGCACGCACGCACGCACGCACGCACGCACGCACACACACACACACACACACACACACACACACTCCTCCCAAGCCTTCCCGAGTACAGTGAATCATGATGGTAGTTAGTCACTAAGTGACCATTTCACTTCCTAGATTAGAACGTTCCATTCATGCCCTCGGTCTCCCAGAGATGAATATGATTTATTTGTTCCAAATGCAGTGACGGAAGATGCTATTTAGGTGCTTGTTTGAGAAATAGATATTTGACACTTTGCATATTTGGGTTTAAAAAATATCTTGTTTTGTTGCTTTACTGACGTTGTCTGGATAATTCGCACTGAAATCATCGACTCCATTTTGCACCGAGATGGCTACTCTGTCGCCCATCCTGAGCCCCACTGTGCATTACTGTACTTCCCTGTTATACACTTGAATAATGATCTGTACCCAATTAGCCAGCGCTGCTGATTGAGTCCACAATATTGATCCAACCTGTGGCTTTTATTGCTAAAGCCACCAGTCCAATATAGGTTGTGTACCAAGTACCACCTTATTCCCTATACAGTGTGCTACTTTTGACTAGAGCCCTATCTGCCCTGGTCAGACGTAGGGCATTGTATAGGGAATAGGGTGCCATTTGGGATTCAACCAAAGTCACAATGCCAAGTGGCCTCTCCTCTGCTTCTTATGCGGTGTCACTAGGGTCTAAGGTATGCATATTCTACCGTAGTGGAGATGAGGTGAACACATGCACATTTGGGAGTATTCCATTGGTTCCATGGTGCCAGGCAAGCTCAATCGAGCACAGTACTATTTGAATCCAGTTCTGGTGTGGATTTACCAGGTGCACCTCAAATCGCTATCTTCATATCAACTTCTAGTTATTTCACTGCAGGAGTCGTATAGCAGCTTGATATAATCGCCTAGACTGTTTTACATTCACTCTGAATTCAGGATGCGTTAGCCACGGTCGCTAATTAGCTAGCTAAACCGCAGGATGGTTGTGTTTTGATGTCAAAGTCCTGTAGCGTGTGTGCATGTCAGTGTACAGCAGCATCTTTGTTCGCTCGCTCTCTCTCTGTCTGTGTGTGTGTGTGTGTGTGTGTGTGTGTGTGTGTGTGTGTGTGTGTGTGTGTGTGTGTGTGTGTGTGTGTGTGTGTGTGTGTGTGTGTGTGTGTGTGTGTGTGTGTGTGTGTGTGTGTGTGTGTGTGTGTGTGTGTGTGTGTGCGCACGCGCGGACTGGCTGCCTTAGAACAACTGCTGTTTCCAGAAGCAGTCACTGTAGTCAATTTTGCCCCAAAGCAATCCCTCCCTCTCACTCCTCATGATCTAAATTGGTCTACTTCATGTTTCCTCAGAGCTTTCAAGCACTTTTATGCTGAAGTAGTATCTTCACTCTCCTCTGATGTTATTCTACATTTTGAGATACAGTCTAAAGTAGTTGTTGTTGCGTAGTTGAAGCGTCTTGTCAGCACCAATAGTTTGAGTCTTTGTCCGTGATGAAGAGGGAATGTGTTCACAGCCTGGCTTATGAACTCCAGAATGTCTCCCTCGGTTGACTAAAATGTCACTATCATAAATGATTTCCGAAAAAGGGATAGTCGTAGACGATAATGTTAATGATCCATTTTATATAGCGGAGCCGTTTTTTCTAAATCGAAAAGTGCTTTACACGTAGGCATACATGTATTAAAGCAATTGGTTATATTGAAATGCTGAGGGAAGGGAATGTACCACACTCATATCTACAGTATCTAGATAATATTATATATCTACAGTATCTATTTCAAAGAATATGTAATGATATACCAACCTATTAAAAAGTCTCCTTCCCATACATACACTACACAACCAAAAATATGTCTACACGATTGCACTGTATGTTTGTACACTACATGACCAAAAGAATGCTCGTCGAACATCTCATTCCAAAATCATGGGAATTAACATGGAGTTGGGCCCCCCTTTGCTGCAATAACAGCCTCCACCCTTCTTGGGAAGGCTTTCCGCTAGATGTTGGAACATTGCTGGGGGACTTGATTCCATTCAGCCACAAAAGCATTAGTGAGGTCGGGCACTGATGTTGGGCGATTAAGCCTGGCTCTCAGTCGGCGTTCCAATTCATCCCAAAGGTGTTCGATGGGGTTGAGGTCAGGGCTCTGTGCAGGCCAGTCAAGTTCTACCACACCGATCTCGACAAACCATTTCTGTATGGACCTCGGTTTGTGCACGGTGGCATTGTAATGCTGAAACAGGAAAGGGTATTCGCCAAACTGTTGCCACAAAGTTGAAAGCGCAGAATCATCTGGAATGTCATTGCATGCTGTCGCGTTAAGATTCCCCTTCACTGGAACTAAGGGGCCTAGCCCGAACCATGAAAAACAGCCCCAGACCATTATTCCTCCTCCACCAAACTTTACAGTTGGCACTATGCATTGGGGCAGGTAGCGTTCTCCTGGCATCTGCCAAACTCCGATTCGTCCGTCCGACTGCCAGATGGTGAAGTGTGATTCATCACTCCAGAGAACACGTTTCCACTGCTCCAGAGTCCAATGATGGCGAGCTTTACACCACTCCAGCCGACGTTTGGCATTGCTGATCTTAGGCTTGTGTATGGCTGTTTGGAACTCGGTCATGAGTGGATGTACTTTTTGTTGTTGTGGGGGCTCTAATTTTCCATGCAGTTGAAAGTTTCTGCTGTACAAATGCCTGGGGTCTCCACTTAACCCAGTAATAATCCAGAGCACAGGAGCTGGGTATAAATATGAATATCCATGAAAATGGCCACTAGCATAAAATCTGCATTTGTTTCCCCCCTACTTTTTTCATGGTTCATATTACTGGTAAGGGAATAATTCCTCCTGTCTTTCAGGCTGACTTTAAAGCACTACAGTATGTTGTAGTCGATTTAAACTTTATTACCTTTGGTAAAATATATCATTTTAGAAAGGCTCTGTAGGTGCGTTGATTGACAATCGCGGACACACATGTTTTC
This sequence comes from Salvelinus alpinus, assembly GCF_045679555.1. Classification (NCBI taxonomy): domain Eukaryota; kingdom Metazoa; phylum Chordata; class Actinopteri; order Salmoniformes; family Salmonidae; genus Salvelinus; species Salvelinus alpinus. Next base: position 3,441,438 of record NC_092124.1, on the reverse strand, counting down.
AGCGTGTGTGTGTCAGTCAATGGGGAAAGTGTCAAAATACCTTTTATATTCTCAATGCTACAGGGAGGGACATGTTAAATTGTGCCTCAGATTTTTGGGACATGTAGCCACTGCCAGAAGGCAGTAAGTTCGTGAAATGCATTCTGGGTAAAAAGAGCTGTCCTTGAGGGGCACAGTGTTTCCAGCTGGGACTATGGCCAGAATCCTAGTCACTGCCAAGACATTAGTCAAATATGTGTCTGCAAACTTAAAGGGACACACCACATCACTATTCAAGTATGTCTGCACAAACTTAGTTTAAGGGACACCTTCAAAACACCCCTAGACAAGTGTCACACCCAACCCTGTGCAGTTACTACAAGGTTTAAAAAAACAAAACAAAAACAATGTGCAGGTTGCAGATACGTTTCATATCCTTCGTTTTGGAAGTCGTTAATCTTACAAAGGTCTCAGTAAGTATTGGTCTATACTGAGCTGTGGAAACCATGGCAACACACTTTTGGGCTGTAGAATCATGCGGTATCAGGAAGTGACAACGTGTGGTGGCTCCACTGCCACTTCTCCTCATCTCAGCCGATCACTGACCTGACAAAACAGATCTGGGACCAGGCTACAGTAACACAGATGACCTATCTGATGGAACCTGTGTAGAGTAATCTAATACTGTATACGTTTCAATGGTTTCTGTCTGTTAGTTGTCCATGTGTAAAGTGTCCACAAAAGTTGCTTTGAGTTAGTTTTTTTTGAAGTGGTACCACTGAGTATAACTTATCCCCTCTCTTCCGTTCTCTCCCCCCCCCCCCAGAGTGTCGGGCCGGGTCAAGTCCTGCTCCCAGGGCTCAGGCGGGGGCTACGACAGCGGCGACAGCGTGGAGATGCACGCCATGGAAGAGTGCCCCGAGGGCCAGTACTACCACGTCCAGTGTCGGCTGGGGGAAGGGGGCGGACAGGGAGGGGGCGGACAGTGCTACGAGAGGGCCGGGGTGTCCCGGAGCTGGGGGCTCCGCAAGCAGGCCATCCAGAACTGGCAGAGGCGACCCTACCGGAACAGCACGGAGGGGGAGGAGGGTGACGTGTCGGACGTGGGCTCCAGGACTACCGAGTCGGAGGCGGAGATGTGGGAGCAGCAGGAGAGGAGGGCCACCATGGCTGAGACGCAGCAGTCTGGGGCACCGAGACAATCTGGGTACCGCCTAGCCACAGGTAGGAATGGATAGGAGGCTAGGCTAAGCTACGTTACTAATCTTTACCTTGCTTAGTCACAGGTACAGTACGGTAGAAGGCTAGGCTAGACTACGTTGCTAATCTTAATCTTTGTTGACTGGCCTTTATTTAGCCAGGTAGGAGGCTAAGTCGCTTACCATTTTTTTTTTACCCTGATTTATCCGTTGATTGATTGCTTAATTGTTACTCAGCAGATACTTGTAACACTCCACTTGTAATGTACTGGTGATTTACAGAAAGAATCAGTGATTTCTAAAGGGAACAGCTGTCGCATGTCTGGCACACCGTATGACCCTGAGCCTGCCTGCCATCCTGCCAATGGCACCTGCAGCACACACACACAGACGTACGGACAGTATCCCCTCCCTCACTCATACTCACACACACACACACACACACACACACACTGTCCTGCGGCCCAGGCTAACAGTAGTCAGGTCTGTCAGAGAAGGGCAGAAGGACGGTGGCTGGTGTGAAACTGGGTCATGGCAGTTCTAGTCCCAGGTGTTCCAGGGTAAGGCTGTCCAGAGAACAGTGATGGACGACTAATGACCAGAGCGCTCCACAAACTGATTCCGAATCAGCCCAGGGCGCCCTGTCATAGAGGGATGACTTTTCACCAGACTGCTCTACTCTCACACACACTACCCAGATAGATCACGCATGAACAAGGGGATTGTGTGTGTGTGTGTGTACTGTACCGTTCCCAGGGTTTTATACTGTTATGCGACAGTATGGCTGAACTTTCTCATATTGATAGAACCATAGGGCTCTCCTCAAAAGTTGTGCACTACATAGGGAATGGCGTGCTATTTGGGCCGCAGACGTTGACAGTGTTGACGAGAGAACCAATGGATAAACTACTCTTTACCTTCACCACTCCTGGTTCCAACAAAGCAAGCGTCTCTCTCCCTTAGTTGCCTTCCCCAGCCAAGATCCCACGATTCCTGACTGGCGACCTCCATTTTATTTCGGAACACCTTGGGTTGCGTCTCAAGCGGCGTCCCTATTCCCAATTTGGTGCCCTACTTTTCTACCAGGCACAGTAGAGAACAGGGGGCCATTTGGGATGCAAACCCTTTTGCACATGGCAATAGCCGCAGTCAGAGAGACCAGGTGCATCATCGGAGAGAGTAAGGATGCTTCCCAAATGGCACCCTATTCCATATATGCGCCCTGGTCAAAAGTAGTGCACTATAAAGGGAATAGGGGGTCTTTTGGGATGTGGACTTACCTAGGACAGAAGCCATTGAAACATGCCCATTTTGCCTTAAATGGACACATTTTTGGGCAAAAGAAAGATCTACCCTATTCTCATTTTGGTTACAGCTACTTGGCAAAGGAGCTACTGTAAACCCAAACAGGCAATAAAGCTGTCCTTTTTGACACAGCCCAGAATGTCTGGTATGAGAATTCAAATTGGCACCACCACCATTACATAATATTACTTGTCATGTAAATTACATTTTATGCTCTGACATTGTCCTCCATATAAGATTCTCAAAGCGTTTGCCAGGGTGGAGTTTGAAATGGCACATATCAGCGTATCACACGGTATGACTGCTAGTATGCATTGGTAGATCGCTAGCTGGCGTAGGCGGTGTGCCTCTCGCCGCGAGGCCTGTCGCTTCCAAAGCCTCCTTCGCTTCTTCTTTTCCAAGGCCGACAGGGATGACACGGGCGATGACTCAATCACATGGATTGATGCCTGCTGGGAGAAATGGAAATGTGCTAGAGTCGGTTTGGTCACATGGTATTGGCCAATACAGTACATGTCTTCAATGGCAGATATTTGAATGCTCAGGTCTGTGTTTGAGGGGGAATGCAATAAGTCTCAAGTGGATCACTTGCACCACATTGTGGCTATTTTGTAGAATGCCACTAATATATTTTTGCGACTCCGGATGGCGTCTCTAACTAACCTCCGTCTCTTTCCCCTCCACCTTTCTTTCTCTGACTAAACCCCCTGCCTCCTCATCCTCCTCTCTCCTCCCCTTCTCCACCTTTCTCTTTTTTTCTTAACCCCCCCTCTCCTCATCCTCTCTTTTCTCCTTGCCTTCGGCACTTATCTCTTTCTTTACCGACCCTCCTTCTCACCATCCCCCTCCTTTGTCTTCAACCCCCTCTCCCCCTCCATCTTTCTCTACCTACCTGACTAATATCCCGGTCCCTCCCCCTCCACTCTCTTTTCCCCTCTCCACCTCTCTTTCTTCACCTAACCTCTATCCTCTTTCTCTCTTCCCGACGCTGCAGGCCGGTCCGAGGGGGGCTACCGTCACAACAAGCCGTGTCGCCACGACAAGAGCCCGTCCCGGTCCAACAGCGAGGTGATCAGCCCGGAGATACTGAAAATGAGGGCGGCTCTGTTCTGTATCTTTACCTACCTGGACACCAAGACCCTGTTGAGGGCCGCGGAGGTCTGCAGGGACTGGAGGTTTGTGGCCCGCCACCCTGCCGTGTGGACCCGGGTGCTGCTGGAGAACGCCCGCATCTCCTCCAAGGTAGAGGACACGGATCGTACACGCGGAACGACAGACCAAACACACGTACACACCACAGGAGGCTGCTGAGGGGAGAACAGAGCAAAGGGAATGGCATCAAACACCTGGACACCACGTGTTTGATGTATTTGATACCATTCTACTGATTCCGCTCCAGTCACTACCACGAGCCCGTTCTTCCCAATGAAGGTGCCACCAACCTCCTGTGGTACACACACATTATGCACCTGCACACACGCGCACCGATTCTGCTGATGGTTTACTTGCAGTAATTGTGATATGTGTTACAGTGAGAGCTTCGAGCGTCTGCTAAATTACTAAAATGTAACTGTCATTTCTTCGTCCCAGTTCCTGAGTACACTGTCCCAGTGGTGCACCCAGACCCATTCCCTCATCCTCCAGAACCTCAAACCACGACAGAGGGGCAAGAAGGAGATCAAGGAGGAGTACCTCAAGAGCACACGGTGAGAGGAGAGGCGTGTGCGTGTGTGTCATGGACTGATTTCCCTCTGTACAGCGAACAGCAGGGGTCTGCAGTACTCTCCCTCCTTCTCTTTTGTCATTCTCTCCTTGACCTCTCCCCATCATCTCTTCTTCCCCTCTCCCCATCATCTCTCCTTCCCCTCTCCCCATCATCTCTCCTTCCCCTCTCCCCATCATCTCTCCTTCCCTCTCCCCATCATCTCCTTCCCCTCTCCCCATCATCTCTCCTTCCCCTCTCCCCATCATCTCTCCTTCCCCTCTCCCCATCATTTCTCCTTCCCCTCTCCTTCCCCTCTCTCCATCATCTCTCCTTCCCCTCTCCCCATCATTTCTCCTTCCCCTCTCCCCATCATCTCTCCTTCCCCTCTCCATCATCTCTCCTTCCCCTTTCCCCATCATCTCTCCTTCCCCTCTCTCCATCATCTCTCCTTCCCCTTTCCCCATCATCTCTCCTTCCTAGTCTATATACCGTAGCAGGTTGAGAAAGAGCCTGGGGCTTTCTCACACAATCTCATTCCTGACATTGTGAGTGTTTGTGAATGTGTGTATGCACTGCCTTGTATGAGTGTGTGCACGAGTGTGCGCACACTGTAATCAGATGCTTGCTCGCGTTATCCCTCCTTAGCCTTATGAATACAACATAGCTTTTATTCTATTCGATTATGCTTTCCACAAACCAATTGAATACATTTTAGTACATCATTTTTCTTGACTCTCTTGTTCAGAGCAGCATGACGCCATGCACTATTAACATTCTACTGCTTAGACAGACAAATCCAAATCCATTGCTGCAGTGCCTTGTTAAACTCAAGGACAATACTCATTCTGCACTGAGTAATTGGTTACTCAGCAACAGTGGTTGTTCCTTATTAACTTGTTTGTTGTATGTCTGCCTCTCTCTCTCTGTTTTTCTGTCTGTCCTTGTCTCTCTCTCTCTCCTCTTGCTTTTTCTCCCTCTCTCCAGTGGTTGTCTGGAGGAGGGTCTGGAGTCCTTGCTAAAGGCTACAGGAGGGAACCTGTTGATCCTCAAGGTGTCTCATTGTCCCAACCTGCTAACTGACCGCTCCCTGTGGCTCGCCAGCTGCTACTGCCGAGCCCTGCAGGCCGTCACTTACAGGTACTACCACCAGGGGGCGATCACACATAGTACAGTGTGTATATATAATACAGTACAGTATACACACAATATAGTACAGTGGATTTGGAGAGTATTCAAAGACTCCTTGACTTTTTCCACATTTTGTTACAGCCTTATTTTGAAATTTGATTAAATCGCTTTTCCCCCTCATCAATCTACACACAATACCCCATGATGACAAGGCAAAAACAGGTTTAGACATTTTTGCAAATGTATCAACAATAAAAACAGATTTTACATAAGTGTGCAGACTCTTTACTCAGTACTTTGTTGAAGCACTTTTGGCAGCAATTACAGCCTCTAGTCTTCTTGGGTTTGACGCTACAAGCTTGGCACACCTGTAATTGGGGAGTTTCTCCCATTCTTCTCTGCAGATCCTCTCAACCTCTGTCAGGTTGGATGGGGAGCGTCGCTGCACAGCTATTTTCAGGTCTCCCCAGAGATGTTAGATCGGGTTCAAGTCCGAGCTCTGGCTGGGCCACTCAAGGACTTTCAGAGACTTGTCCAGAAGCCACTCCTACGTTGTCTTGGCTGTGTGCTTAGGGTCATTGTCCTGTTGGAAGGTGAATCTTCGTCCCAGTCTGAGGTCCTGAGCAGGTTTTCATCAAGGATCTCTCTGTACTTTGCTCCTTTCCCTCGATCCTGACTAGTCTCCTTGTCTAGTCTCTGCCGCTGAAAAACATCGCCACCACCATTCTTCACTGTGGGGATGGTGCCAGGTTTCCTCCAAACGTGACGCTTGGCATTTAGGCCAAAGAGTTAAATCTTGCTTTCATCAGACCAGAGAATTTTGTTTCTCATGGTCTGCGAGTCCTTTCGGTGGCTTTTTGCAAACTCCAAGCGGGCTGTCATGTTCCTTTTTACTGAGAAGTGGCTTCCGTCTGGCCACTCTACCATAAAGGTGGTTGTCCTTCTGGAAGGTTCTCCCATCCACACAGAGGAACTGGAGCTCTGTCAGAGTGACCATCGGGTTCTTGGTCACCTCCCTGACCAAGGCCCTTCTCCCCAAGGTTGCTCAGTTTGGCCGGGCGGCCAGCTCTAGGAAGAGTCTTGGCAGTTCCAAACTTCATCCATTTAAGAATTATGGAGGCCACTGTGTTCTTGGGGACCATCAATGCTGCAGACATTTTTTGGTACCCTTCCCCAGATCTGTGCCTCGACACAATCCTGTCTCGGAGCTCTACGGACACTTCCTTCGACCTCATGGCTTGGTTTTTGATCTGACATGCACAGTCAACTGTGGGACTTTTCCAAATCATGTCCAATCAATTGAATTTACCACAGGTGGACTCCAATTAAGTTGTCGGAACATCTCAAGGATGATCAATGGAAACAGGATGCACCTGAGCTCAATTTCGATTCTCATAGCAAAGGGTCTGAATACTTATGTAAATGTTTCACTTTTTTTTATTCATTTGCAAAAATGTATAAAAAACTGTTTTTGGTTTGTCATTATGGGGTATTGTGTGTAGATTGATGAGGGAAATGTTTTGTTTCATCCGTTTTAGAATAAGGCTGTAACATAACAAAATACATACAATACAGTACTCGTCACTCCCTGTGGCTGGCTAGCTGCTAATGCCTTGCCCTGCAGGCCGTCACACAGACAGGTTAGCTGACATCGTACAATTCATATCTATAGGCTACATTTGAGGTTTTATTTTTAGTAGTTATTTAAAAAAAAAAAATACAATTCAAAAAATAAACATACAAATGACAACATCATACAAACATCCACAACATTAACCCTGCCCCAGACCCACTAACACACACCCCCATCTCTAGTGCCCGCATCACTTTATGCCACTTGACCTCAAACGGCACCATTTTGTTTCTCTTTCATTATAAATAATTTGACCTTTCCATTGCGTTAATCATGGAGGATTGGTTCATTTACATTTTTTAAAAGTATACTTAAAAAAAAGAAAAGATTATTGACTTAAAGTATCGTCCAACCCATCGGGTATCTCACGGCACCCTCATATGTCACGTCTTGAAATATGCAGACAGACGGATTAAAAGTAAACTTACATTGTAATACTTGTGACAGCCAAATTTCCGCCCTCACTTTTGGACTTTATAACATTTCCAGAAGGCATGAATTATTGAGTCATTATTAGTTTTACACTTTAGACATGACTCTTCCGTTGTGCTGTAGAGTTAGAATTGTCTCTTGTATAACAAATTATACAACAGACATTTTATACAGGAAGCATTATTTTATACTGAATTAAATGTACACTTGTGTTAACTGTAGTCTTGTTAATTATGTTCCAACATTCCCTCCATCTTGTGCCAATATCAGTTCTTTTTAAATCTTGGTTCCAATAGTTTATATATTTTTCTAAGAGATTATCAGTTGGATAGGTTCTCTGCAAGGTTTTGTGTAGTTTACCTATCATATGAATATCCTTTTCTGACCAATAGGATTCCCTCAAGATTGCTCTGATTTCCAAAAGATTTCAAATCCAAATGTTGTAATATAAAAGTTTTAAGTTGCATGTATTTGAAAATATCTACATCGGTCAATCGAAAATAGCTTTTTAAAGCTGTCATGGGAATGAATGTATTTCCTATTACCAAGTCATTTATGGTTTCTATGCCTTTTTAGTTTTTTTCCATGTGGACAAATTTATCTGTGAATTCTGGAAAGCTATCCAAGGATTGTTCCATAAGGTTGTGTTTCTAGGAAGTGATATTGGTTCTTGTAGAATATGTTTAGTTTTATTCCATATTGTTATAGTGTTCTTAATTGTTAAGTTATTCACGTTCTTACCTTTCTCCTTTGAAAATAGATACGTAAAAAGATTCTGGAGATGATCTGCGCATCTTCAATAGTTACCTATTGTTCCTCTTTAGTGAATTTGACTATATGTCGCAAGTAAAAGCCTTGGGTAGCGATTTGATACCATTCCAAGTCCGGAAGGTTAAAACCACTCTCAGACATAGGAAGATGTAAAACTTTCCTTTTTATTCTATGAATTAGTGTTACCAAAAATAAATACAAAGCCTTTGAAGAGGTTTATTCAATCTGTACGATTTATGGGAAGATTATTCAATTTAATTAGATCTGTTTTCATACTGTTCAGTAATGGAATAAAGTTATCTTTCTATTTGTTGTCACGTATTAAGTATTTCATATGTTTTGTGGTCCACTTAAAGATTGCTGTAAATCATGAGTTTAAAAAAAAATATATGTTTATTGCATTTATTTAGTTTTCCCACATTAATTGTATATCCTGAGATTTTAGAGTATTCAGAAAATATATTTTGAAATAAATATTGGTCAGGTATGTCAGGAGATCAGCTGCAAATAAGTTTACCAATACTGATACCTGTAATGTTTGGGTCCTGTCTAATTCGTTCTGCAAGCGGTCCAATTGCCAGTGCAAAAAGGAGGGGGGGAGGGGGACATCCCTGTCTTGTGCCCCTTTCTAAAAAAATGTCATCACATGAGGTCAAATTTTGCTTTAGGACATTTATATATTTATTTCATTCGTTTTTTCTGCTGCTAGTGTGTAGCCTAAGCTTTAGGGCCTAACTATGCTCCAATTGGATATTGTCTATCCACTGAGGCAAAAATAACAATGTCGGAGTTGAATTCTATAAGAGAAAAGCTGCAAAACGGAGAGTTGTAAATCAATAGAAGGGAGGACCAGAACAATAGCCTAATGTTCGGGAAAGATTTGGTGAAAAGGATGATGACAGTGTTATGTGATGATTGCGAGGCGCTATACAAATTTGACAGTCAGGGACCATCTATAAAGGTGCTATTTTTATCAGCATCATAAAAGCCGATTAATATTTCAACCACATAAAATATGCATTCAAGTGGAACTGAAATCTTATCAGAAATATGTTGGGTAGTATTCATACCTTTTTTTATTTTCCTTAAAACCGGTCAAACGGAAATCTTGCACAGAAAATCTTGCATCCCTTAACGTCTTTGCTGCGCAAGAGGAGCAGAGATGAAAGAACTTTAATGACGTCAACGAGATTGTCATAAATCGATAGAATAAATGATTCAATCTGGTGACCAAGGGTTAATTTAGCATTCTAGCGCAACAATTAATGACAGAAGAGAAGCTGCATGTATCTAATTATAGAAAAGCTGACTAACAAATAGCCTACCAAAATGTGGGAAATTCTAAGCAGAAACTTAGGCCTGTCTCCGACTGTACATTGCATTTTCTATATTTGCGGGTTAGGGTCGGGTGCGGGCCTAAGATGTTCACTTTACCACATACAGTTTGAGACCCCTGCTATATATTATGAATGGGTGTCTGGATGATTATACCATGAAGTATAGTGATTTGGTGTTTTTTGTTCTAGGAGTGCCACAGACCCTGTAGGACAGGAGGTGATCTGGGCTCTCGGAGCAGGCTGTAGAGACATAATCTCTCTCCAGGTGGCACCACTACATCCATGGTGAGAGGCAACTCTCTGAGCTCACATTTATTTTTAGGAATACCGTTAGCACATCTATTGTAACGTACCTCGCTCTTTCTCCTCCAGCCAACAACCGGCTCGCTTCAGCAACCGATGTCTGCAGACCATTGGCCGATGCTGGCCACACCTCAGAGCCCTGGGCGTGGGCGGGGCAGGGTGTGGCCTTCAGGGACTAGCCTCGTTGGGTGAGTCAATTCAATTTGGATAAATATCTCATGAATATTTAATCTCATTGGTCATTTTAATAAATGAACTGATATAGGGACTATTCTTTCAGAACGAAGAAACAATTTGGATTGAAGTGCTTTGTATGGTTCATATCAGAGGTCTTTGTTGATGGATAGAACTTTGTCCTTCAAGGGGTTATTTGTCACATTTAGAAATATTTGTTCTTTTTCTTCGGAACAAAACATTCAGATTTATTTATGTCCCGTCCACACAGATGGAAAGGGGGATGCGTGCGACTGCAAATACCCTCCCAGTCAGAAGGAAATGTAACCCAGCTATTGAGTTCCTACTCACGATTCACAGCATGCAGGAACAGTGGGAGGAAATTACTTTTGTGCCTAGTTGAGAAACGGTTGTCTTGGTGGCCTGTCTGTTTATCAGTACATGGGCTGAGTGAGGATGAGGGGTGGCAATAGGAAAGGACATTGAGTGCCTCTCAAATGGCACCCTATTCCCTATATAGTGCACTACTCTTGGCGAGAGCCCTACAGTGCCTTCAGGTGCCTGGCAAGTAGTTGAGCGAGAGCCCTACAGTGCCTGGCAAGTAGTTGAGCATGGTCATCAGATCTTGGTACTTGTTTTTTTTAATGGGCAGAGGACTCTCATATCCTCTAGGGTAGTGGCTTGCAAAAATAGGGAGGTTGAGGTGTTGCTCCTTGTTTTGGTTTGGAGATCAGCCACGATTTCCATCCCTCAAATAGACTGTGAGTCTGTATGGCGTACAGATTCCAAGGATCCTCAACTGAAATTAGAACAGAAACATTTTAAGTTCCTGACATCAATAAACAACGTTCATAGTCAAGCATTAGGATATTTTATTGTTAGAACAACATGTTGCATGTTGATGGGATGTTAGTAAACTATTCTCTGTGCAATACCTGTGACTTTTAACCACCTCACTGAGGTGATCTGTAGTCCAGCTGGTCGCTTGAGGACAGAATGTGGGAGGTGCCTGAAATCTTCACATTGCATCCTCATCACCTTGAATGGTTTTGCTGGTTGTGCTTCAAGTATCATCTTTGAAACATCATCAGGTGTGTGAAGGACTGACACCTTGCGCCTCTTCTCGATGGTGGCAAAAGATCGATCACAAGGAAGAAAAGAATGACCAGAGACCATGAACGTCTGCTCAACTTGGGTAAAGTAACCCATAGAGACGAGCATCGACATCAGATTGAGCATCCGCCAGTTGTTATTCTGCCCACAGCATCTATCACTGAAGATGATCAACTTGCGCACCTCTGGTTTGGTGAGTGGCGTGAATTTTGTCTTCACCCACTTCAATATGCAGCTTGCCACCTCAATGGACCCTCGGTGTGCAATCCCCTCATACCAAACACACATGTAGGCAGGATCTTCTTTTCCAAGTTCCTGGATGCAAAGGTTAAAATTTGACAGCTGCCGCTGGCAGTAGACATTGGAGTGGGTCAGATTAGTGGTGTACATCACCCCCTGTAGATCCACAGAAATGACATGGCAGTCAGCATTGGCTTTAGCCCACTCAGTGTCACTTTGAAGCTGTGTGTAGGCCTTTTCGGCTTTTCAACTCACTTTCAACTGCAATCTTCCTCTTCTCCTCTTCAGATGTTGCTGCTGACATCTTAGTGAAGAATGCGTCACATTTGCCACAGGTGTCACTCCTGGGTTGGCCGAAATTGAGACTCTGCTGTTTGAAAATGTCCCTATAAACCAAGAATTTTGCAGATGATATTCTTCTCTTTGTAGAGTCGGTACATTCGCAACAAATTCAGATCAGGGCTGAGGTATTCTCTGTACATCCCCCTTCATCCGAGAGTAGTGGTTCTGGGTTCTTGGGAAAGATAGAATGTGCTCCTTGATGCTCTCTTTCACTGTAGCATGTATCCGATGTGGCCTGTAAGGAGACAACAAGATGTTGTTAAACTTGTATTCTCTAGATGGTCTAGGGACCTGCCTTCGAGTGCAACTGTGTCGCTATAACCGGGGTACAAATCCCGGGAACGCCATTGCCGTTTGTGGCCGGGGGGTCCTGTAGGGCGGCGAGAATTAGGCCAGTGCCGTCCGGTGAGAGGGGGAAGGTAATCGGCACTCAGTCCTCAATGCTCAGGTTGTAGTTGGACAGCTTAGTTACCATTTTGTTTAAAAGTAATAAACATTTTTATATTTTTGTTTCAGAATTCGCTATTCATCCATTCGATACTCTATGTTAATGTTTAGAAGATTGTTTAGAGCACTGCTATAGTGAAATAATCCAGGCTGGAATCCATAGCGCATTACTTATTGCTATGCTTCCCTCTTCCATCTTCTAAAGGAGACCTAGCCTCAGTAGCCTGATCTGCCTCAGCTTGAACTCCTAACTTTTCCTGAACAACCTGACCAAAACAATTACATTTCAATTTGCAGGTTCTTAAAAACTAGTACAGAGAATACAATATGTTTGTAATTGATATTCATATAGACATTAATTCATATTTTCACTTGCCTGAAGACGCCTGTTGGTTAGCTGGAACACAGACATGAAAGTGACCTTGTGTAACAGTTTAACTTTACGGCGTCCCCTCGCCCCGACCCGGGGACCCTCTGCACACATCAACAACGGTCGCCCACGAAGCATCGTTACCCATCGTTTCACAAAGGCCACGGCCCTTGCAGAGCAAGGGGCAACACTACTTCTAGGTTTCAGAGCAAGTGACGTAACTGATTGAAACGCTACTAGCGCGTACCCGCTAACTAGCTAGCCATTTCACATCCGTTACACTTGCACACATTCAATCTCTGGCCTGCTTGCTGTACATGGTATTTGAAGGTTTGTTTCCGTCGTTTGTTCTCCTTTGTATCCTCAGGTTTTCGTCTCCGTTTCACCTCATGCTGCAATAACAATTGACAATGATAAATTCAGAATTTAATATACTGTAGCACATTCAGGGTATTGCTTGATCAGGACCTCCATCTTTAACACACTCCCAACCTATACACAGAATGAGTTTGTAATTGCGCCATTGTGTAACACTGCACTTTTAGAGTTAACGTTAATGTACGTATCATTACTGTCAAAGTTAAACTATGCAAGTGTTCAATATAGCTATTTGCTTGCGCTCATCAGTCAACTTTCCACAATCCTTTCTGCACGTCGTGGAACACGCTCTTCCCTGCAGGATACAGTGTAACGTTACCTATAACTAGCTAGCTACTGTAGCCATGTCGAATCATCCGGTGGATGGAGAAAAAGTAGCTAGCTATGTTTCTTCTATAATCTAGCAATAACATTTGTAACGATAATGTATAAGTTAGTAGCCAACGAACTTTAGCTAATATGTTTTCTCTATAGTTACAAATTAGACAACCCAGAACATACATGTTAGCTACTGTACTCTATAGCTAGCTTGATTGTTTGATATACGGTTCTTCCACATACCTCTTTTGGACAGCTTTTCCCAGTTTTTTTCTTGACCCTTACGATTTGTATCGGGTTTTCCCGCATCCCGTAAGATCTTCCTTTGCCTGTCTTTCCATTCTTTTAGTTTTGTTTTACGTTTCTTTCCCACATTTCGGCGATTTTCATCAGCAACAGAAAAGTTGTGCGCTTGCCCGTCCATTCTGAGTGGGGCACATAAACGGTTATTCCACGAGAGACTATCTTTAAATTTAAAAGTATTGGTAATTAGCGCGTGGAAAGCTTGTGAAAACGGTTCACTATAGAAAAAGGGTGTCCAATAATGATTTTTCATGTATATCTTTATTTTTTTAAATGTCACATATGGTTCTTCGTCTGTAGGATTCCCCAACTTGACAGAGCTTGAATACGTTTTTTAAAGAATAATGTGGAAATGTACCATATATCCAGGTGTGCAGAGCTCTTAGTCTTACCCAGAAACACTGTAATCGCTGCCAAAGGTGATTTGAATGTATTGACTCAGGGGTCTGAATAATTATGTAAATTAGATATTTCCGTATTTCATTTTCAATAAAATTGCAAACATTTCAAACATTTGTTTTCACTTTGTCGTTATGGGGTATTGTTTGATGATGGGTGAGAACATTTGTTTTAATCCATTTTGAATTCAGACTGGTAACACAACACAACGTGGAATAAATCAAGGGGTATGAATACCTTCTGAAGGCACTGTATGTGCCCTGGTCAAAGGTAGTGCACTATTAAGGGAATAGGATGCCATTTGGAAGTCAGCATTCTGATCAGTTCTCTCTCATCCTACCATCTAGAGCGAAACATGATGAAACACTATCCCAAAGCTGTTGAATTGAATAATCTCAAATATATCTATATCTGAGATGATCATACAAATAGTAGAAACACCGTGAACATAATGTTTGGTTTTGTAGGCTGGTTATGTGCGCTTTCGCCATGACCATCTCTTTTCAACTTATTTAGGTAGCATTGTTAAGTTTTATTTTTATGTAAGCATTGCTAACACTTCAACCAATGAACAAACGTATATCAATGTGTGCTGGCCAGGTGTATATGACTGCTTTCGACTCTAGATAGGCTCTTTAGATATCTTACCCAGCACTTGAACAATAATGGATGAGCAAATACCAAGCGTCCTGTCCAGGGGTTGTACTTGTGCATCTAGCTGCCTCACCCTACAGAAACAGAAGATATTCTCCTGCCCTATGGGCTGTTCTGGTGCGGTCAATGCTACTTACATACTACTGACTAAGTTGTTGGTATCAAAGGCATCTCAACCTCCTTCTCCCCCTTCTCTCCTCCTCCTTCTTTCCCCCTGTAGCGAGGAACTGCATGCGTCTGCAGGTGTTGGAGCTGGACCATGTGAGTGAGGTCAACCAGGAAGTGGCAGCTGAGGTGTGCAGGGAGGGTCTGAAGGGCCTGGAGATGCTGGTCCTCACCTCCACCCCGGTCACCCCTAAGGCCCTGCTACACTTCAACAGTGAGTACACGCTACACCCTACTACACTACATAGTACACTACTGGGAGCTTCTGGAGGTTCTAGAGATGCGGATCCTCACTTCAACAGTGAGTACACGCTACACCAGACCCGGTTCAAATATAGATGTGCTTTATTGAGCTTGATTTTCACAAAGGAACCAATAGAACAATCCCAAAAGTGCAATCCCTGCCCGTTTTTAGTTTTCCATTGCTCAAACAACGGCTCAAAGTGTCGAGTACGCACCATTTTTGAATCCAGGTCTGCACTTTTCTCATCCAGTCAATCATTTCAGAGCTACACAAGTGGCTAGGGCATAGGGGCTAGGGGTCTATTTGGAATTGGGTGGCGAGTCTGCTGCTTCCTTCCGTGTGAGGGCTGCACACCATCTCGCCCCTCCAGGTGTGTGTCGTAACCTGAAGTCCATCGTGGTGCAGATCGGTGTCGAGGACTACTTTGAGGACCCCAACAGCCCCGAGGCTAGGAAGCTCTTTGACGAGATGGTGAACAAGCTGCAGGTAATTATAACAGAGCTTTAACTTCCACATCCCATTGAATCCCAATGCTCTTAAAAATGATTGCATTTGAATAATCTAATAACATTTACAAAGGGGGTGCATCTCAATACACTTATAAAGGGGACGAAACCCAATACTATTAAAACTTTCTCTGGATCAGTGCTTTGAGGGCAACTCCTGACTATGCCTGTCCAAATAATTTCCTGTCTTTGGGTTCTCCTGCCCACAGTATACGTATAATTTCTATGACTAACTCTGTAGTATCCTTTAGCGATGGTTAGGTGGGTAAGCGAGAGTGGTCTATTATTACAACTCAACCATACTGAACCGTACATGACTCAAAACCGAGGTCCCCGGTTCAGCTGATCGTCTGAGGAATACTGGAAAGAGGAAGTGTGGCGTTGAGGGCGGTCGCACGCCCACGACGGGCGCCGCTCAGAGGTTAAGAGGAAGAACGCTTCGATATTCGCACTCTGACATTTTTTTTATCTATGGGCCCTGGTCGAAAGTAGTGCACTAAACAGGGAATAGGGTGGGCGTGGGAGCCTCCCCTTCTTCTGTGAGTCAGTGAGGAAGGTGTCCGTTTCTCGCTGGAGGATGCTGTGCTAGATTGCTCATAGCCGTTAAGTAACGAACTCCAGAGAGCTAAAAGTGTGTTTGTAATTTCAGGCCCTGTTCATTTGTCACGGCCGTAGCCAGACGGGGGAGAAGCAAAGCAAACATTTAATCAAACTCAATGAACCCTCGAGGGGGAGAAACCTATGAGTTATGTGTGTACTGTACAGTCAGTGAAAACCACTATTCCAAGCCTAGGAACCAGCACAGTCATTCATTTCTTACGCGTATACACGTGTGTGCGCAATGGTCTACAAACTTAGTTATATGCTTACTTTTCTGCTTATAAATACAGCTTCTCCCCGAGACACACACGCTAAGCATATTGAAGATTCACACATGCTTAATAGGGCTATGACGATACCAGTATCGCAATATTTTTCCCATGGCAAAAATGAGAACGCGAAGCAGACCGAACTCTTTAGTCCTTCAAAAAGCTGCTGTATGTCAAATATAGTGTGCTATAGTTTGGGAAATAAATACATGTGACTCTGGATGACAACGTAATCATGTTTGTTTCCAACATTAGGTCTGTTTTCCTAAAGAAGTCGAAGCCGCTTTGTGTTTTGCTTCCTTGCCATGATACTAACGGGTATCGTCCCGGCCCTAATGCTTAAATGCACTCACTCAGATATAAATAGATTGAGGCACGCTCATTCACACACACACTTTTGGTGGTTCAACGGCCGTGTGTGTGTGTGTGTGTGTGTGTGTGTGTGTGTGTGTGTGTGTGTGTGTGTGTGTGTGTGTGTGTGTGTGTGTGTGTGTGTGTGTGTGTGTGTATAAGTGAGTGTAGCGGTCTAACCCCTCTTTACCCTCCAGGGCTTGAAGAAGAGACCGGGCTTCTCCAAAATTCTGCACGTGAAGGCGGACATCCTCTGCTAACCCCATCCACCACCCAGGACCCCCAAAGAAGAAGGGTCGGCCATTTTGTTTCCAGCCACACCAACAGAACAGACCTAGTCATTTGTAACCCCTTGACGCGACGCGAGGACGAAACAGCCTGAAGTACCAGTCAGCCAACACACACACGTAACTGAAGAGGACATTCAGCAACATGCTTCTTTATTGTTAAAAATAAAACCAATGTGTTTTCGGCCCTTAGCCTTGACTAAAAGACAGACACCACAGACAGATAGACGCTCCATAGACCACTACAATGCCAATTGGAGAGATGCAATGCAGTACAGAACAGAGGATAGACAAGACAAGAGGCCTGGATAAGTCAGGTCAACACCTTACCCTGGAGCATACAAACCCAGTGGAGATTCTCATAAAGGGACCAAACCCTCCTTTACCATAGATGTACTAGAGAGCTCATCTCCTATCTTTTCAATGGCTGCTTTTTTGACCAAATGGGCAGCACCATTGAGGGCTATCTCTATTTTTAAAGTAGTACATTTTGTGTGTCCTCTATGGTGGGGTAAAGTGTAGTAAAGACATCATCAGTCAGGTAACAAGACCAGGGGCCCCTAAGTCTCCGCGAAAACTAACAGGGACCATGTTTGTGACTTGCTGACCTTCCAAACAGATTTGAAACAAACTCTATTGGACTTTGTAGATGCCGTAATCTCGGCGGGCATTTTGATTTCAACTGAGAAAAAAGCTGGGGAATGCATGTCATGAAGGAGCAGGCTCTCGTTCTCTATTCACGAAAGCATTTGCAGAGAATGTGTCTGGGATGCTTTTTTTTAATCAAGATGCTCAACAGCACATATTCTGTGGAAATGCACATGAGCAGTAAAGCAGATGTAGGGATGGACGGTGTGTGATTTTTGACCCTGTCCTGAGCCAGAGGAGTAAGTTAAAATAGACCCTCAACTCTGTGTGTGTGTGTGTGTGTGTGTGTGTGTGTGTGTGTGTGTGTGTGTGTGTGTGTGTGTGTGTGTGTGTGTGTGTGTGTGTGTGTGTGTGTGTGTGACATACCAGCTTCAGACTTGGTCAAATATAAAACGAGAAGATATCTTGCCACCTTTTAGACTTTTTATTATTCCAAGGTCTTTATCAGCCGCTCCATGGTGTGGTCGCCATGGGAACAGTGCAGTTCCCATCTTCAGCAAGATCATCAGCGGAGCACAGTCGCACACCCTTGGATTTTCAGCTGTCAATTACTTTTGTCTGTGGAACTCTTACAGTATCTGTAGGCCGGCTGGTCCATAAGGCAGCTACTGTTTACTTTGTTTTTAAACAGGGTTGCAAATGGATTCCTTTTGCCTTTTATTTCAGAATTGATGACGTTCATAGCTGTGTGTGTTCTATCTTCATTTCGTAAAGTGTTTTCTCCGATGTGCCACTAATCTATAGGAGCGTTGTAAGGCAGTCGTTCACCCTATTCAAATAACTAGCCACTAGCTCTGTAAGCTACAGTGAATTACATGAGCTACATCCCAAATGCACCCTATTCCCTATGTACAGTAGTGTAATACTTTTAACCAGGGCTCATAAGGCTCCAGAGCTTGGGGGCCTGATTTGGTGTCACACTTTTGCCCCAGTCCAAGCTAACACGCCTGACTCCAATAACCAACTAATCATGATCTTCAGTTTAGAATGCAGTTAGTTTAAATCGACTGTGGGGAAAAGTGTGACACCAATCATGCCTCCGAGGCCTGGAATTGCCCAGGCCTGGAATGGGGTGACATTTGAGATGCAGTCTTGGATCTCAATTGCCTCAAAATCCTCTTCTTGTTTCTTCATCTGCACCGATTGCCTTGTCAAGTGAAAACAAAATGGCGGAAGCTCATCATTAGGCTGTCTTTCGCCTGACCAGTTATTTTCGCTCAGTGCAATGACGGGAGAAGAGGACAGAGTTGTTAGGCAATTGAGTAAGATAGCCTGTGTGTATCCACTCGCAGTAGTGTACCGTTTATTTCTTCAGGCACTCATGCAAGTCGTCGAGCTCAGGCAACAATGCACCCCGACCCAAACCATGCATCCACCCCAGGGAGGGGGATCTCAAGTCTAATGTGTACTCCTTCTGACAGAAGACAACAGTTGGAAGCTGATCCTCTGGTAGGCGTTTGACATATCCTTTGTTCGTACGTCATTGTAGATCAAGGAAAGGAAATGAGAGAAAGCTATTTTAGACTATTGAGATGCAGCCCGTGTGCCAGAGAGGAAAGGCTGCAGGGTAATCCTTTGCTTCCCCGTTATTAATTTTTTTTAAATGGAGAGATGTTTAGTCAAGTTGAGCACCGAGTTCTGTTCTAAGTTATGTGCTGCTTTGTTTTAGTAGTGCTAGCCTGACATGAACACACACACACACACACACTGCAGTTGTGGTTTCTCATCTCCATGTTCTCTTCCAATACTGAATATTGGCTGTGAAAAGACTTGCCCCTCCGATTGAAAAGGTGTTTTTAAAGTCGCTGTCACAATAGAGAAAACACAATGCACTTGTTTATTTGGGTATGTGGTCCAAATGGCGCACTTTTCTCTGTATAGTGAACTACTGTACTTTAGACCAGGGCCCATAGGGCTCCGGTCAAAAGTGGTGCACTATATAGGGAGTAGGGTGCCATTCGGGATGCAACTTTAGGGGGTTTTCAGTTCCTGACAATCTTGTCTTCTTTAAGACATTAAACACTGTACATAATGTTGTTTATAATATAAAAAGATGACTGCATTTGGTGTTATAAAATTAAGGTCATAAGTATAAGGATCTTCATGATGAAAAAAATGATAATGATTAAGAGTCTACTACAGGTGTCGATTCTGAAACATTTTCTCTCCAAAGTCGAAAGGAAAGATGGAGCTATATTATGTATAAACGGTAGTGTTGAAATTTGCAGTTGTGTACTATAGGTACTTTATATTCAATGTTCATGATCAATGTGCTATAGAGATGGACATTATCTAAGAAAGAGGATAAAGATTATTTGAGCTATTTATTTCTATAAAAAGAGAGGACTATAATGTTGGCATGTTTGTGTTCATGCATCAATCATCACGTTGCCTTTGACATATTCTGCTGTAGTGGCTGTAGTTATAAATTAATGTTTAAAAAGATTTTACGATTGCTTGCAAAGGTTTATGCTGTATTTTATTTTAAATACGTCTGTTGCACTAGTGGGAAAAAATAAGAATACTGATATTTAATATTAGTGCTGTTTTTTAATGTTTAAAACACTCTCAGTATTTGACATATTATGATGCACTTTTTTCTAGAGCGCTTTTAGAGGTCCATGGTGGTTCTTTAGGATTAAGAAATCACACTTTTCAGTCAGTCAACATTGTCATGCTGTTTCCATGGTTTCCTCTGTCGTGAGCGATCGGTTGGTTGCTCTCCTACATAGTCATGTGATGAAGATTGGTTTAAACTGAATGGTGGCCAATGAGGGGCAAGAAGGTAGATTACTTCATGACCAGTAGCCAATGGCAATGGAGAGTTTAACATGCCACACAATGCAGACCCTATTTTATTGCCTATATCTGTCATACCTCTCTCTCATTGGCTGTTGAAGTTTATGGTTGAACCATAGCCAACCTGGTTCAACTGCATTTCAAGTGCTTTTGAGGTTCATTTTACACCAACATGACCTTATGCTCACAATCATGATCATTACCAGGTAATGGCGATTATACAGTGCCTTGCAAAAGTATTCACCCCCTTAGCGTTTTTCCTATTTTGTTGCATTACAACCTGTAATTGAAATGAATTTTTGGATTTCATGTAATGGACATACACAAAATAGTCCAAATTGGTGAAGTGAAATGAAAAAAAATTACTTGTTTCAAAAAACAAAGAAAAATGAAAAGTGGTGCGTGCATATGTATTCACCCCCTTTGCTATGAAGCCCCTAAATAAGATCTGGTGCAACCAATTACCTTTCAGAAGTCACATAATTAATTAAAGTCCACCTGTGTGCAATCTAAGTGTCACATGATCTCAGACCTGTTCTGAAAGGCCCCAGAGTCTGTAACACCATCAAGCAAGTGGCACCATGAAGACCAAGCAGCTCTCCAAACAGGTCAGGGACGAAGTTGTGGAGAAGTACAGATCAGAGTTGGGTTATAAAAAAATATCAAACTTTGAACATCCCACGGAGCACAATTTAAATACATGCTAAAAAAAATTGAAAGAATATGGCACCACAACAAACCTGCCAAGAGAGGGCTGCCCACCAAAACTCACAGACCAGGCAAGGAGGGTATTACTCAGAGAGGCAACAAAGATACCAAAGATAACCCTGAAGGAGCTGCAAAGCTCCACAGCGGAGATTGGAGTATCTGTCCATAGTATCTGACCACTTTAAGCCGTACACTCCACAGAACTGGGCTTTACGGAAGAGTTGCCAAAAAAAGCCATTGCTTAAAGAAACAAATAAGCATTGCTTAAAGAAAAAAGTAAGCGAACACGTTTAGTGTTTGCCAAAAGGCATGTGGGAGACTCCCCAAATATATGGAAGAAGGTACTCTGGTCAGATGAGACTAAAATGTAGCTTTTTGGCCATCAAGGAAAACACTGTCTGGCACAAACTCAACACCTCTCATCACCCCGAGAACATCATCCCCATAGTGAAGCATGGTGATGGCAGCATCATGCTGTGGTGATGTTTTTCATCGGCAGGGACTGGGAAACTGGTCAGAATTGAAGGAATGATGGATATCGCTAAATACGGGGAAATTCTTGAGGGAAAGCTGTTTCAGTCTTCCAGAGATTTGAGACTGGGACGGAGGTTCACCTTCCATCAGGACAATGACCCTAAGCATACTGCTAAAGCAACACTCGAGTGGTTTAAGGGGAAACATTTAAATGTCTTGGAATGGCCTAGTCAAAGCCCAGACATCAATCCAATTGAGAATCTGTGGTATGACTTAAAGATTGTTGTACACCAGCTGAACCCAATCCAACTTGAAGGAGCAGGAGCAGTTTTCAAAAATCCCAGTGGCTAGATGTGCCAAGCTTATAGAGACATACCCCAAGAGACTTGCAGCTATAATTGCTGCAAAAGGTGGCTTTACAAAGTATTGACTTTGGGGGGTGAATAGTTATACACGCTCAAGTTTTCTATTTTTTGTCTAATTTCTTGTTTGTTTCACAATAATAAAAATGTTGCATCTTCAAAGTGGTAGGCATGTTGTGTAAATCAAATGATACAAACCCCCAAAAAATCTATTTTAATTCCAGGCTGTAAGGCAACAAAATAGGAAAAATGCCAAGGGGGATGAATACTTTCACAAGGCACTATAACTAAGTTTGTGTACTCTGTGTTTGTGTTGGTTTGCTTTAAAGCATCTTAACCAGATTTATTGTGTGACAGAAGTCCTGCTGAAATTGTTTTAGAACATGTCCTGAAAACAGAATCGAATAAGAGAATGAGATTAAGAGTTGAAGAGGAGTCATTCGGACGAAAACATACTGTATGTCAGGGTTCCCCAACTGGCAGCCCCGGGCAGTGATTTTATTAGCATTTTATTTTATTTATTTTTGACTATTTTATAAACTTTTTGACAATTATTTTTATGTGGTTGGACATAATACTGTAAAAACAACAGCAAATCAGCTCCAATTGATTTTCATTTTGGAAATCTGTTCCTAAGTATTCCCACGCATAATAGAGAGAGATATGTGATGGTATAAAAATGTAAGTAAGGTTTGAAATTATTGTTTTAGTCAAACATACAGTACCAGTCAAAAGTTTTTCTTTATTTTCACTATTTTCTACATTGTAGAATAATAGTGAAGAGATCAAAACTATGAAATAACACATATGGAAACATGTAATAACCGAAATGTGTTAAACAAATCAAAATATATCTTAGTTTCTTCAAAGTAGCCACCCTTTGCCTTGATGACAGCTTTGCACACGCTTGGCATTCTCTCAACCAGCTTCACCTGGAATGCTTTTCCAACAGTCTTGAAGGAGTTCCCACATATGCTGAGCACTTGTTGGCTGCTTTTCCTTCACTCTGCAGTCCAACTCTTCTCAAACCATCTCAATTGGGTTAAGGTCGGGTGATTGTGGGTGCTAGGTCATCTGATGCAGCACTCTCCTTTATGGTCAAATAGTCCTTACACAGTCTGGAAGTGTGTTGGGTCATTGTCCTGTTGAAAAAGAAATGATAGTCCCACTAAGCGCAAACCAGATGGGATGGCGTATTGCTGCAGAATGCTGTGGTAGCCATGCTGGTTTAGTGTGCCTTGAATTCTAAATACATCACAGATAGTGTCACCAGCGAAGCACCCCCACACCATAACACCTCCTCCATGCTTCACGGTGGGAACCACACATGCGGAGATCATCCGTTAACCTACTCCGCGTCTCACAAAGACACGGCGGTTGAAACCAAAAATCTCAAATTTGGACTCATTAGACCAAAGGATAGATTTCCACCGGTCTAATGTCTATTTCTTGTGTTTCTTGGCCCAAGCAAGTCTCTTCTTATTATTTGTGTCCTTTTTAGTAGTGGTTACTTTGCAGCAAATCAACCATGAAGGCGTTATTCACGCAGTCTCCTCTGAACAGTTGATTTATCTGGGCTGCAATTTCTGAGGCTGGTAACTCTAATGAACTCTGGGTCTTCCTTTCCTTTTGGCGGTCCCCATGAGAGGCAGTTTCATCATATTGCTTGGTGTTTTTTGCAACTGCACTTGAAGACACTTTCAACATTGTTGAAATATTCCAGATTGACTGACCTTCATGTCTTAATACAGGATCAGTGTTCTTGCCATAATATGGTATTTTACCAAATAGGGCTATCTTCTGTATACCAACCCTACCTTGTCACAACACAACTGATTGGCTCGAACGCATTAAGAAGGAAAGAAATTCCACAAATTAACTTTTAACAAGGCACACCTGTTAATTGAAATCTATTCCATGTGACTACCTCGAGAAGCTGGTTGAGAGAATGCCAAGAGTGTACAACGCTGTCATCAAGGCAACGGGTGGCTATTTTGAAGAATCTCAAATAAATTTTGATTTGTTTCAAACTTTTTGGGTTACTACATGATTCCATAGTTTATGTCTTCACTATTATTCTACAATGTAGAAAATAGTAAAAACAAAGAAAAACTCTTAAATGTGGCCTATATCTGCTGGGCTTCTTGCGGTAAATTCTTAGTCTACAAATTATTTGTAATTATGTTCTGTCCCCCTGACCATCCACTCAAGAACAAAATCAGCCCACGGCTGTTTTTAGTTGATGATCCCTGCGGCATGTTCTACTAGGACCTTAACCATAGCTAAGATTCATTGTGTCTGTTGTTAAAGGGATAATTCCCCCAAATTACACAATTTTCCTTACCCTATAAGCAGTCTATTGACAAGGTAAGTCCATGCGTTGGTTTTATTTATCTGGCCACTGCCATAGACTGCTTATAAGGTCAGGAAACCAATATAACATTTCATGTTTTTATAACTTGTTTTGGTAAGTTAGTCTTTCTGAATATCAAATAATTTCATGATTCCCATGATCAAGATTCCTTGTCGCTATTTTATTTGATTCATTTAATTGTAATAAGTTGGTACATGATTCTTTCATTATTCGTTATTCTCTGGAACCCTGGCTATTGTTTTCTGTTGATTCGATTTTTTTTAATTTTTTTTTTAAAGTATCTTCATTTTTTCTCTTTCAAAGCCCAATTCTGATTCATGGAATAAGGTTGTTTGGGGCGATTTTATATTTTTGTCTGTAAAACAAACTATTCTACTGTGTCAGGCATTTGAAACCTTGATTTTTCCTAAGACCAGCTTTGTGCCAAGATTTTATGCTCTATCTACGGTATGTCTCTTTCGTCCCAAATGGCACCCTGTCCCCTATATAGTGCACTGCTTTTGACCAGAATCCTATGGGCCCTGATCAAAAGTAGTGCGCTATTCAGGGAATAGGGTGCCATTTTAGAAACACCTGTATCAATTCTTATGTAATTAATTAGCCTGGATCCAGATCTGTTGGTACATCTTGCCAATCCCTATGGTCGTTGACATGGCAAGATGGCACAAACAGATCCAGGACCCAGGCTGGCTTCTTTTTACCTCTTCTGCACATATTCACTGTATGGATGATTGCATTCTCTGCTCATTTGTCTGAGTTGTTTTTGAACTCATTACCTCAACACTTATCTGGGCAACTAAGTGTACACATTCTTTAATGATTATTTTGGACAGTCATTGATATTATGCTCATTTTAATGTACTGTATCGAATATAGGCATGTCATGTTGGTATGACCAAGTTTATTCAAAACCCAAACAGTCATTCCCACAACAATGTTATGCCGTTCATCATCCTAAGACCATTGCAATAACTGAAAAGGTGTTATTTTCCCGTTCATAGTCAAAATCATCAAGTTGTTTTCATCAATAAAATGGCTTAAATACATTGACCTGTTTGAAAATCAAATTATTTTATTTTTTGTACAATCAATTAATGACGTTTATTTATAGAGCCCTTTTTACAACAGCAGTTGTCACAAAGTGCTTATACAAAAACCAAGCCTAAAAGAAGTGGGCTCTCTTTAAAAACTATTATGTACTCCTGACAGAATGTTTCCCCTAGGTACAGATCTAGAATCAGCTATCCCTTCCTCCAATCCTATCCTTAACTGCAAGTGAAAGAAAATACTAAACTGACCTAAGATCAGTGCCCAATAAACGGACTTGAAGCATCCCAGTTGTCCACAAGAGGACAGTGTTGTTCCATTTACAAGCACAGTTGCATAATGTTGGGCCTAGGGCTATGCCTATGGTAGTTCACCTTATTCCTTCCTTTCTCTATTGGCTAACACAACTCAAACCGGTAAAACGGGCCCATCTAGTCAAGAGTATCATCACCCTTCACAGATGTATGCAACGGAGTTGTTTGACATTTTCCCTAATAAACACCTGTGAAACTTCACATACTGAACATTGTGGACAGGTCACAGGTCACTGTACCTACTCTAGGAAAGTATAGGGGCTCTATTAAATCTGTATCGACAAAGCATTACAGTACTACTGCTGTTGTTTTTGAGATTCTACAACATGCATATCATGACGATAAATGTGGACTGCACACATATTGTCTGCCACATGTCTAACCTTGAATTCCATCTGGCCTATGTGCCACACCTGTCCAATCCTTCCATCATAGTCTAGGACAGTGGCTCCCAAACTGTGGGTCGGGCCTGACTTTTGGGTTGCGGCAGGGGTCCGGATGGGTCCGGGGATGACTTTTGTGCCTTGTTACAAATATGTTGTATTATTACACAGTCAATTCCTCAAGACCCCATACTCTAATCTACATTCAGTTACATGCTTGGAAGAAGAGGGTATTATTAATAAATGATTAACTTATTCTTTGGTCTGAGCATGTTTTGTCACCACTCAACCATTATGTTGGGTCGCGACTCAACAGACGCCTCAATTGGTGGGTCACAAAGCAAAAGAGTTTGGGAATCCCCCTGGTCTACGCTAGGGGTTGTTTCTGGACAGGACCAAAGGCTATACACTAAAGGACAAGCCAGCCAGACCACACCACTCTTCATTTGACCTTTGACCGGGTCATAAGAACCAATCCTCTTTTCTGACTGCCGGGGAAAGTAGGTGGAAGTCAAGAGGCTGATTAGTCTTATCGTCTCACCTCTCGAGAGAATCCAGAGTAGACGCAACACAGTATGGACTGGGAGAGGCCAGTTGGTCAGTAGGGGAAAGGGAAACATCAACAACACGAGTTGCATGCTTATTGGCACCCTTGTCCCTGTTTAGTGTATAACTTTGAACCGGGGCCCTCAAATGCTGAAGACTGGCTTAGACTGGTCGAGGTAGTTAGGCGTTTGGCCCCTGGTCTGCTTTTGATATATTTGTCACCTTTCAGACCGACACACTAAACTAGAACCCCCCCCCTTACACACG
Organism: Salvelinus alpinus; assembly: GCF_045679555.1. Lineage (NCBI taxonomy): Eukaryota > Metazoa > Chordata > Actinopteri > Salmoniformes > Salmonidae > Salvelinus > Salvelinus alpinus. The sequence continues at coordinate 3,414,564 of NC_092124.1, read as the reverse complement.
CACACGCACGCACGCACGCACGCACGCACGCACACACACACACACACACACACACACACACACACACACACACACACACACACACACACACACACACACACGGCAAGACAAATGGACACCATCTTTGCTCCATGCTCCATCTGTTCACTAAAGCCCAGAGGGCCAGTGTTTGTGTCCCAAATGTCACCTATTCCCTACATATTGCACTTTTGTTTGACCAGAGCCCTGGTCAAAAGTAGTACACTATATAGGGAATAGAGTGACATTTGGGACACAAACACTGGAACAGGATTTTCTGTTGATTGTCATCACTGCTGACCAGTGTGTGGAATATACCAAGCCCAGATGCGAGTATTACTTTCATTTCCCACTGCTGTAAAAGTGGACTGAGCAACAGAAACCTGTGTCTTTATTCATATACTTCGACAATGGAGCCTTTCTTCCTCTCACCACCCAGATAAAACACATTGGTTTCATTGCCAAATGTTGACATAGATGAGTTGTCATTACACAATATGGAGATCTTATGATTTAATGTAGACTGAGCCCAATGTGAGCACCCACCGCCCTCCTGTGTACAATGTCATGACCGCATGTAAACGTGTTGAATTCCTACCAGGCAATTAGCCAATCAAAACATGACATTTATAATATGTGATTTTTTTCCGTCCTCCTTTGCTTCAGACAGTTAACTGTAATTTTTTTTTGTTTGTGTTTGCCTCATGTAAAGTTGCTGGCTGAACAACATCCCTTTTATTTTATTTCAGTTATTTAAGATGTCTTCAAATGTTCAATGTAATTTTGCTCACTGGGATACGTGTGTGGTCACATTTGGAGTGTGAATTCGAAGTGAGACGCTTTCACTTGCCTGTGATTACAGAAACTAAACAGGCATCGACAAGTTGGTCTGAAAACAGAACGCAGGAGTAAAGTGGCAAGGGAATTGACTTTATTTTAGCAAACTGAAGGCGCTTTCCAACCAGGCACTACTTTTCTTTTCTTCTTGTGGCCGATTCACATCTATCTTACATTGAAAAGTATTTTAGTGTGGTACAGCTCTTAGGCTACTTCTACTTCTTTTGCCAAATTATTGGTCTTTTGATCAATCAGATCAGATCTTTTGCTAATATTTTGGCAAAGAATCAGAATGGGCTGCCTGTGTAAACGCAGCCTTAGAGCGCAGATGCAGGCCACGTCGCGGTAGCCTGGTTACACCATACTGAAAGATGGGATGCACAATGGTGAGTGCAGTGTTCAGTCTGGTTTATCCAGGATAACTTTCTGGGCCCCATATCCTTAAAACATACAGTAAACCTCTGTGGATTCTTTATAAATGGTCTATCAAGCACCAAACTCATGTTTAGATCAACAGGTAGTAAGTTAGTGGTGCCACTTTACTCACTAATCGGTCCGTATTTTATAAAGCATCTCAGAGTAGTAGTGCTGATCTAGTTTTCGTGTCTTCCCTGTCCATGTAACCTTAGTGATTGTGATATAAAATACAAAATGATCCTAAATCAGTACTCCTGCTCTGAGATGCTCGATACAGAAAAGGAGACCTGCTATAAATTGGTTTAAACCTGAGAATGTGTTTGTTCCAAACCAGTAGAGAAATGATTTTGGCTGATTTCTCATGATAGTCTTAGTCAATCACAGTTTATCCTGTACAACATGATTATCAGACACAATCTAAACCAGGGGTACTCAACTCTTACCCTACAAGGTCCAAAGCCTGCTGTTTTTTTGTTCTACCTGATAATTAATTACACACGCCTGGTCTCCTAGATCTAAATCAGTCCCTAATTAGAGGGGAACAATGAAAAAATTGCAGTGGAACTGGCTTCGAGGTCCAGAGTTGAGTTTGAGGAATCTAAACCAGCCAATCCTGAATTTCACTCAACACCAGAGAAGGGAACAGTAGAGACGTTCTGATTGGCCAAAGCATGTTGAGAGAGAACAGTACAGACACTCTGAGGCCTGTTGTTGCTGTGGAGCTCTGAGGTAAGGAAAGTGTGAGCAGAGATGGTAGAGAAAGCATGACACCCCACTCATTTTGGGGGTGCCCCATGGCAAGACATCTCACTGCCCAAAAAATTCTGGACGTGCGGGAGGGGACAATAAGGAGACCAGAGCCAACTGTCCCCTCTCTCACATGAACATACCAGATATTGGGCTCATTCCTCTGCCGAGGCGTTGTTGATGCCTGCAAGATCTTACAACGGCTGGAGAGGTATTTTACATATCAGCTAACCACGTTCTAGCAATCTGTCAGCCGGTGACACAGTCGACGACGTGGCACGCAACCATTGGTTGAGGCATGCAATGGCTGAGCAGTGGAACGTGACCAATATGAAGGAGCTGTGAATTCACGCGGGAAAAGCGTGCTCACGCAAAAGAGGAAACGCCCACTTAGACTGGAACCTTAAAAAAATGTCCGATGGCAAACGGCCTGAGTAAAAACAATCTTTGGTGAGGTTAGGCTAGTTGCCATTTATTGGACAAACCACCCTTCCACTTTGTTTACTGTTGTAACAGGAATGATACGGCAGCGACTGAATACCAGTATACTGACACGAAGTTCACACTGGCACCGTGCATTTACCTGCCAAGTTTGGCCACAAGCTAATTGATGTAATATGGAGTGTTGCTGTTTGTTTGGGGTGGGTCTGCATCTGTACAAGTTGGTGTTACGCAACTAGCGATGCAGTGTGTGAGCCAAGAGTCTTGATCAGCCACTTGAGTACATTTCCACCCTTGGTATTACATCATACCAAAGTCCTACACTACAAATCAGGTTTGAGGCATTACAGAGGTATCTTTGGTCAACTGAGTTCAACTCGGGATAACCAGTACCACCAAAGTGTCTCACCTTTTAGCCAGGTACATTTCTATGGCAACGAATCCTTCAGAACTAACTTGCTCCGGGGCGGGCTAACTCCATTTATCCTGAATATAGTGTCTGAGCTGCGAGTTGAGGACTAATGAAAATCAGATGCCCTCCCTCTCGCATAGATTGTGTCATAATAATTCATAAGTATTTATTGTGTGTCCCTTTCTGGAAATGTATTGCATCTCAACAGCATCACCAATAGGTGCATAAATACATAAATCACTAGCAATAACTACAGCAGCGAACACGTGGATACAGTCCGTAATTCAGTTTGTAAATTTTGGGAGGGGTTGACCAGTTATTTATTCAATTGACTTATACTGGTGGCAGTGGAGGCTGCTGAGGGGAGGACTGCTCATAATAATGTCTGGAATGGAGTCAATGGAATGGTATCAAACACATCAACGATTTGGTTTCCATGTGGTCGATACCATTCCATCGACTCCTTTCCAGACATTATTATGCGCCGTCCTCCCCTCAGCAGCCTCCACTGACTGGTGGGAAAGAATGATGAATTCTGTATCGGCAGCTTGATGGTAAGAGCTGGTACTCCTGGTCGAGTGGGTTTGTCAGGTCAGTGGCAATTCTCGCTCCTGCCCGCACTACTCTCTCCAAGGACAGCTCTTCCATGTTCTTGAGATTAACTCCACTGATGCACAGTAAAACGTTTGTATGACTTAATACAATTATTTAAATAGGATTGGGGGGGGAAAGGTACTTGTGTACAAAGATGGCATGACGATAAGTAATAAAATAAAGACGGCACTTCTAAAAGCCTATCACCATATCTACGGACAAAACTGCATTTTATTGATGGCAATTTGAATGCACAGAGTTACCGTGACGAGATCCTGAGGCCCATTGTCGTGCCATTTATCCGCCGCCATCACCTCATGTTTCAGCATGATAATGTACGGCCCCATGTCACAAGGTGTACACAATTCCTGGAATCTGAAAATGTCTCAGTTCTTTCATGGCCTGCATATTCACCAGACCTGTCACTTGAGCATGTTTGGGATGCTCTGGATCGATGTGTACGACAGCTCGTTCCTGACAATATCCAGCAACTTTGTACTCCCATTGAAGAGTGGTACAACATTCCACAGGCCACAACTCTATGCGAAGATGTCACACTGCATGAGGCAAATGGTCACACCAGCACCTGACTGGTTTTCAGATCCACACCCCTACTTTAGAGTTTGTTGTTTATATTTTTGTTCAGTATAGCTTCCTTCATAGTATGCCCCTCAGGAGTATTACCACATCTTCACGAGATCTGGCTAACTATTTGACACGGTAAACAATCACCTTCCGCTGCAGTACAATGTTAAAGTCGCAATCTGGGATTGGAGTGGTTACATTTCACCAGCCCCATCCCTCAGCTGTTTACAAAAAATTAGGCGGTGAACCACTGCTGTTTGAATCCCGTATTGCCCCTTTAAAGATGCTGCTACAACCAAGTAAAGGAACTTTACTAATAAAGCATAACAAGCAGTCATTATTTCCAAAATGTGGTAATTTTATTTACAGTTCAAGTCAGTCACATGCAAAAAAACATTATGAATAAAACAGAATTAGCAAAAGAAATGCATTCATTATTTTTTCTTTCCAAAATGGCAATTAAATATACAAAAATAGAGCTTACAAATACTGTACAGCAAACTTCTTCAAAAATATTCTGCTGCAGAATTCTATAAACAATGTTATATCACAGGGTAGGATGGGTAGACCCCCCAATGAGGGTGGGGTAGGGTTCACCCATCAAGGGAAGAAAGTGTGGGAGGTTGGGGTAAGATGGTGGGGTAGGTTGACCCACTGAGAGAAGAAGGTGGTGGCTATTGGACATAGTGGGAGGTTGGTATAAAGTGGGGTAGGGGCGAGACGGGGGATGTACTTAAACGGGGGTGGCGCACTACAAGAACTATACACTGAATAAATGCACACCATACACAACATTGAGAAAGTTTTCAGTGAGGCAGTGACGTGTTAGAGGCCCAAGCGGCCAATTACACAGCTTTGACCTTGAGGCCTGGCCCACAAAATGGGTGCCAACAGCTAGGTATACAAAAGATGGTTCACTCAGGCCGTTTACCATTGAAAAAATGTCTACTTAAGGGGATGGCTCTACTATAGACACCAATGCGATAGCAGCTTGGTCTGGTCTACTTAGTTCATTTGGCTTCCATTGAAACAGAAAACAAAAATGAGGGAGTGGGATGTTCCACTTCCTCTTCTGTCTCTGGGTATACTTTCTGAGATAAAAGCACCTTATAGAAAGGATACACGATAAGGGGTCCGTTATTACGTAATTTGGTTGCTGTCGTGACAAAGAGCCTCACTCTCCTCTCAGTAATTCATGATATTGAAGCAAGTACATCATAGTCCTTTAATATTACAGCCCCAATAGTCTGGCGGTCTCTGGAACACTGCTGACGTCCATGGAGATTACAGTGGGGTGACTCATCACTAAATTCATCAACCGGCCAAACTCCCAATGTTTTTCAAATAGATTTGGCCTGGTACCTTGTGCAGTAATAACTAGTAGACGATAGGTGATTATTCACTATGAATATACACATTATTCCTTCCTCTTGCGTAAGGGCCTATAACTGCCTGCTGTTCTGGCACTTGACCGTGGCTACTTTCCAGGACTCGGAGAGAACCTAGAACCATGTCTGGTCCGAGAAGCGTGGGGGAAGGATTAGGGAGTTACACAGGAAGAAATGGGGTATAATAGATAAGGGTTCTCTTCTGACCTTCAACTCTCATTTGAAAGAAATCATTACATAATGGCTGGCATTGTTACAATTCTCGGATGGGCAAATGGCAGTTAAGTGCGCAGATGCAGTGTTTTCGATGGAAGAATTATCGGTACACAATGCACAACCCCTCACAGTAAAAAGTGTTTATGCAGTATGCCTTCCTACCAACACTACTACTACTCCATGTACAATTACAATGGTACAATTGGTTGCAGGTGCAGTCGCCATTTCATCGCATGCTTTCACATTATCGGTCTCGCCCAGTCCTATGTTATATCTCCCTCTAAACCGTAAATTCAGAGACAACCACACGTAGTAGAGGATGAAGCTTCAAGACCGGCTGCGTTTCATGTTGGCTACGAGTTACAATATGGGAGTCTTAAGGGAATAAGAAAGTGGTGGGGCTAGTTGTCAAAAGATAAGTTTGACTGGTCCAAAGTTGGGAGTTTTGAGATGAATATCCGAGTCGAAGTCTCTTTGTACAAAGAGGTGTGTTATATACTTATATTTGAGTGATATACAGAAAGGGTGACACCTCCATTGGTTCCTGCGAGGCACATTTGTGTGTGTAGCCACACAGAAGAACCCAGAAGAGTCAAACGGGTACCGAAGCGACCCGCACATGCTAGCAACGGCGGGCGCCTTCAATAAAAAGGTTATGTTTTTTTCTCATTCCACATTCAACCAGACTAGTGTCTCTTCGAACAAATGGCCAAAATGAACACACATCGTAAGTAAAGCACCAGTTAAAAAAATATCATAATCACAATCGTCATCCTCCAACACAATAGATATTATTGGGTGGGGCGGGGGGAGACATTGTTTCTGATATTGGCAACAAATGTTATACTATTCTTTTCACCAGCTAGCGACAGTAGGCTAACATTCCCCTCGGTTGTTGTTCAAAAGTAAAGCCAATGGACACAGTCAATTTCGTTGGGTGGTTGATGACTCTGTGGTCTTAACACAAGACAGTTCATAGAATTGACTAGAATTCTAAGAATACCATTCCATTTTTAGGAGACACGAGCGCAGTGGTTCTGGAGCTGGGCCTGATGCTCGGCACTGAAAAAGCCGGGGTCCTGAAAAGTTACAAACACTTAAGAGGGAAGAACCGAATCGACCCTGTTAGGACAGACCAGGCTGTCTTATAAATGAAGGTGTATTGAACGGCATTATTATGACCCATCACCTAGATCTAGTCTGTGACCTTTGACACAAGCTGACCCCTGACCTATGGGACACTGTTTCCCCCGCTGTTCCAAACTATCACACAGCACTTTTACTACAGTGATCCCACAAAAGGTGGTGGAACAAAGCACCAGGGTGGAGGGGTTGGTGTGTGTGTGTGTGTAGCGGTGAACAAAACACCAGTGTGGAGAGCGCAATTGGGGAAAGCGCTAGAATGAGCCTGCTAAAACACCTATTCTCTACGACTGCTGACCAGGGCCTATACCAGCTCAAATGACATCTACCGATATGCTGAGTGCTGCCAGAATTTGAACTAGATGCTTAGCCTACATCCCTCATAGCCTAATTAGATCAATGCTAAGCTAAAGCTAAATAGCGTTTAGTAAATACTAAATCATAGAAGCAGCTTTGAATCGTTGACTGAATTGAGAACGAAGTGAATGCCCGGGTGCTCCTGTTACTACATCAGTAACGGCTAGCAAACAAGAGACAAGGTCTGTTGCTTAGTTTGCATAGTGTCACAACTTGATACATTTCACCAAGCCTTTCACGTTCCAAGGCAGTGCTGTGTCACCCTGTAGCGTTCACTACCATCATTCTGTGTCAAAAGTTGGAAATGGAAATCCAATTAACTGAGCAAATGTGTCTGGTTTTATACGTTTATGTATAGCAGTCAAAATGCAACAATGCCTTAGTGCAGGGTTTCTTAAACTATGGGTCGGGACCCAAAGTGGGACCTGGGCATGTGATAATATAATCACGCACTATTTCTTCTTCATTTGGGTTGTTGGCGGACCATTTGGGTCAGGGAAGGATAATCAATTTCTAATTTGGTGCTCAAACTGGAAAAGTTTAAGAACCCCTGCCTTAGTGGACCAGTATTTGTTCTAGGTTTCATAAAGATTAGCCTATAGAATATATGATTCTAGACATGATCACGTCGGAGACAATATGGAATATAAATCATCTTGTCATTACATGAAGTACTCTTGTGTACTATTTATATTTAGTGTGTCGATTGGGATAGTTGCTTTAGACTTCCATCAGGCTAAACCTCATTCAAACTCAAACCAGAGGACAGCAAGAGGGAGATTTATTTTTAAAACGTAGAAAACCAAAGAGGAGTCTTCCAACTATGTGTTTTCATAGCGCTCCGTTGCCACAAGCTGAATGGAGTAATGCTTTGGGAGCGCTGCGGGCTGGGGGGGGTGGGGTTCTTATGTAACAAGAACAGAGGCATATGATTGGATGTTAGCTCTAGGGGTGCCATGGGCTCGGGGTGTTAGGTTGCTCTTACTTCCTGGTCGCTCGTCCACAGGAAGTGACTGAGGCCAGGACCCCTCCACAGTTGGGAGTGTGTGTCTGGGGAATTGTACTATTTTAATTTGATTCGACCCTTATAAAACCTCCTAGTGAAAAATCTCTCAATGAAAATACGACCTCGGCATTGTTGCGTTTTAACAATTAGTTCACAAACAGAATAGTAACTATAGTTTTTTTCTGAAATGACAGATGCAGACCGTGAAAGTGGCCACAGAAAGGCCTTGTAAAAAACACACTGTGTCCCAAATGGCACCCTATTCCCTAAATAGTGCACTTTTTAGAGAATAGGGTGCCATTTGGGAACGCAGACGCTGAGGTGTGCAGCGAGTAACAAACTGTACAACCTTCATATGCAAGAGGGGACGCAGAGTCGGATGCACCGGTGAATCACATCCTAGTCACAAACCCACATTCGAACCCATGCCCTCTTAATTCACATTAAGTTGTTTAAACACCAAGTACTGAGGTTGGGGTGACCCTCCCTTCATACACACACCTCCAATATCCTTTTTTGCATGTGTGAGAGAGAGGGAGGATCAGGCTACAGGATTCTGAGGTTCCTTGAGCATCCCACGAGTATCCTGACGTCAATTCATCTGGAGGCTACTGTCCCTTTAAGATAGTATGCCCCCACCCCAAAAAATCTCCACTCAACTAAAAAATTAACTCATGTGGCTCTATGTACACACAAAAAAGGTTCATCGTAATAATAAAATAACCTTGTTGCTACTCCAACCTCCTCACAAGCAATTTAAGTTTGAGTAAAATGTTTAAAGTGCTTGTAGAAAAAATAAAATACAAGTTTAGTCGTTAAAAAGAAAACGAAACGATGAAGCCATTTTCATGTCAACGTGTGGTAGTTGTTGGTTTTTATGTCTCTTATTCGTCACACGCTGGTGTCCCCAGAAAAGTGCTTTGGTTGTGAAACGGTCAGAATAGTGACCACGGCTGTGTCCACAAGAAAAAATTTAATTGTCAATAAAAGAACCGTTATTATAAAAAAATCCTTATGTGAATCCACCAAAGGTAGAGAGATGAGAGGAGGAGAGGCAGCAGATTCACTTCTTCGTCTCTGTCCCCATCGTAACACTGTTGTGTTTCTCCATTGTCTGCCCTGTCTTTTAATCATATATAAACGCCTCGACCGCACCTACAGAGTCATTGCGCAAAATGGTGCACGGCATCATCTGGATATGCGTGCAGCAAACGTTCAGCATTCACCTTCTGCTACCATTTCCGTCAAGCCGCCTACGCTTACAGTTCGATGCTGCAAGGTAAACACAGCGTTCCATTGGAAATGAATGTACTTCTGGTGTACCAAAAATGCAATGACGCTGCCGGTGTGATCGAGGAATAAGTGTACCTGTACATGTGTGTGTGTGTGTGTGAGCACTGCGGTTTTGCGCTACACCAGATTTTCCACGCCTGGCAGGTGCTGCTGTATGGGCACGGTGACGTCGATGGTGACGCCCGCCTGTTGGGCGAGCTGCAGAACAGGCATGTTGCACAGCGGGCACACCTTCCTCACCTCCAGCCACTTAATGAGGCACCTGCCAGAGAGAGAGAGAGGGGTGGGCAGAGGAGGGAGGGAGGAAGGAAGGAGAGGGAGGGAAAAGGATAGGGAGGGATAGGGACGGGAGATAGAGGATGGTGAGGGATAGAGAGAAACAAGATGGTTAAATCTTTCTGGAAACACTTATCTCCCTCACTAGCTTTAAGCACCAGCTGTCAGAGCAGCTCACAGATTACTGCACCTGTACATAGTCCATCTATAATTTAGCCCAAACAACTACCTCTTCCCCTACTGTATTTATTTATTTATTTTGCTCCTTTGCACCCCATTATTTCTATTTCTACTTTGGAATGGTAGATTTGCAGTGGAAGAAAGTGCAGTGTTTTACTTGCTATATTGTATTTACCTCGCCACCATGGCCTTTTTTTTGCCTTTACCTCCCTTATCTCACCTCATTTGCTCACATTGTATTTAGACTTATTTTTCTACTGTATTATTGACTATGTTTTGTTTATTCCATGTGTAACTCTGTTGTTGTATGTGTCAATTGCTATGCTTTATCTTGGCCAGGTCGCAGTTGCAAATGAGAACTTGTTCTCAACTAGCCTACCTGGTTAAATAAAGGTGAAATAAAAATACATTTAAAAAAGGGTCATATAGCAGACGCTCTTATCCAGAGCGAATTACAGGAGCAATTATGGTTAAGTGCCTTGCTCAAGGGGCACATCGGCAGATTTTTCACCTAGTCGGCGCAGGGAGTCAAACCAGCAACCTTTTAGTTACTAACCCAACTCCCTTAACCCCTAGGCTTAAATCCTCACTTGCAAATGTGGGTGACACCAACATCGACTAGACGTGTGTTTCTAGTGTTGTCTATCTAAACACTAGCCCTCTCAGTTCAGCTCTTTGGACTGCTGCATCCAGCTGATCTATTTCTGACTGCTCACAAAGAGCTAGCACTAGAAGACCAGCGGGCTTATTCCACAGGGCAGACTGTTCCGCATAGCAGCTAGAAATAGCTCAGTAGCTGTTAAAAAAAAGTCGTTTTTTAAAGACTCATCATTCTCCAATGTGTGTGTTCTATGTCTACCTGTTCTGTGTGTTCCATTTCTATCTGCAGCCATCTACCATCCCCACATGTTCAGCCCTACTGAATAAGGATGCTCTGTGCTATGCATTGTTAACTGAACAGAGAGGGAGACTACAGCGTGAGACAGTACAGTAGTTTGATGGGGCCTAGACTAGAGGCCCGTCCCAAATGGCACGGTATACTGTGCACTAAATAGGGAACAGGGTGCCAAAATGTCTGCACTAAATAGGGAATAGAGTGCCATTTGGGACGCTACACTAGAGCTTCTGCCCATGACTCATTGCTACTGAATTATTTACAGTGGGATGGCAGTTCTATTTTGGTACACTCTGGTCCCACAGGGGTGGAGAGGGATTCACACATAGGAGTGAAGGGGGAGAGGGACTGTGCTTCCTTCTCACAGTCACCTACTAGAGGGGTGCACATGAGGGGGACAGAGGGAGGCGGGGGTAGTTCATAAATCTTCTGCTCTCTAGTGCCATCTAGTTCTCTGCACGGTCCCAGAGGGCCACACACAATCAGTGGAGTGTGTTGACATGCAAGTCAGTGTGTTGTGATTGAGTGGGCCCCGCCCCTGCTCCTGTCATGTGGTAAAAACTAGGCCAAAGCTCGACGTAAACAGACCAATTTAAAATTGTCATGCTGGGGGGAGGAAACTCATTTGGCCCCAGGCCATCAGAGACTTCCAATCCATCAAGCGCTGCATTGTGTTCCTTTGCACTTTGCTCTCAATCGGTCGTTTCCTTTCTCTGTAATCTCTCGCTCTCTCCATCGCATTCACCCCCTCCCCTCTACTTTCACGGATTTCTTCAGTCTCTCTGTTGCCGTGTGTCGGGTTACTCTACTTGGAGGCGGTGGGTGCTGTGGATAGCGGTGAAGAAATGGTAGTAAGGGGACCATCACTTTTGCAGCCGAATCATAACATGTTTGACTTGGTGTGAGGAGGGGTCCGGTCCACAATATTGGCTCCACATTGCCCCTCAGCAGAAGGTACTGTTATTGTGCAACTGGGGCTGAGTGCACTGGAAACACTGGACTAACTGTGTTGATGATAAGCACTCTGTGTGAAGAGGAGGTCCACCATTTTGGATCCACTTTGCCCCTCAAGCTCATCAACAACAGACCAATATTATTGTTATTGTGCGACTGGGCTGAGTACAGTGTGTGTGAATTTCACTAGAAGGAGTGAGTTGGAATCACAGTTTGGATGGGAAGGGCTCTGTGTACCATTTTGGGTCCAGTTTGACCCACATGCTCATCATTAATAGAACTTGTTGTTGTGCAAATGGGGCTGCATACTGTGTGTGTGTGTGTGTGTGTGTATTGGACTGGGCTGAGTGAGCTGGAATCAGTGTGTGGATGTGACTTTGTGTGAGGAGGCGGGATGCACCATTTTGGGTCCCCATAGCCCCACATCAACACAACTTATTGTGCAACTGGGCGATCCTTTGGAATCGCAGTTTGGGTGGGAAAGGGGCTCTGTGTACAGGGTGTGGCTATTACATTGGGTTATGTAGATGGTGCTCAACAGCACCGTTTAATGTTATTGTGAGCCTGGGGCTGAGTGAGTCTGGAAGACAGCCTAGGCTTAGCTGGGCCAGGCCCCATCCACAGGCTCTGTGCACAGTGTGTGGGCATCAGCCAGTCCTCTGGCGTACTTACTTCCTGTGAAAGGCGTGTTTGCACGGGCAAATCCCCAGCTCGTCTTTCTGTTTGAACTCCTCCAAGCACACCGCACATATCTGTTGACACAGACAGAGAGAGAAGCAGGGTTAGCAAGGCAGCAAAACAACCACTGCTACTGTAGTTGAAGTTTACTGGGAGAGCGAGATTGAGACAGAAAGAGAGACTAAGACAGAGAGGGAACAACAGGGCTGTTAGCACTAGAAGGGCAGAAAAACAGAAATAACGTAAACAGCCAACCACTGCTACTGTCCTGTAGAAAAGGCCTGCATCCAAAACGGCACCTTATTCCCTATATAGTGCACTACCCTTATTCCCTATATAGTGTACTACCCATAGGGCTCTGGCCAAAAGCAGTGCACTATGTTGGGAATATGGTGCTATTTGGGATACAGGGAAGGCCTCATTATCCTTGTCGAGGACATTTGTCGCTCAGCAGTACAAATATCCAAACAGAAACACACTAAGAGGCTGTATCTTGTTTTTCAGCTTTACAAAAAGACTACATGAACAGAGACAGAGGAGTTTGCATATTGTGGTTTAGCGACATTCCTTCGCACACAATTCGTTTGAGTTGGGCGTCTTATTTCATAGTGAGTTGGGCTGTTCTCCTCTCGCTCACTCAAACAGTACTGCCGACCCTCGAGTTGAGTTGAATTGGTTCGAACACAAAGGTCAACTGCTGTACTCCGGTCGTTGGTGCCACCACGGTCAGCTCAACTGAGCAACTAAAAACAAGCATGCTCTGTGGGTAGATAATCACTCATTGGTTGGACTCGGGATGGAAAATCAAACATGGACTCAAAACTGACCTCCAAAAAAACGACCGAATAGACTTGACCCACTGAAGGGAAGTGCTCATGGGCCTATTTTAAGACTTGTGTGTTTTATTATTCTAGTTAAAACACTTGACAATGACACCATTTCCCAAATCTACAAAGACTTCACAGATGACAGATAGAGGAAGCACACCCAGTCTTTTCCTGGAATGTAGCTTTGAGATATCGGGTTTTGTATGTACCGTTATGGCAACGCATCAAGGATGACAGACGTCAGCATCTCAAACTAAAACATGTCTGGGCATAGCCAGAGGGTGCGTCAACACGCTTTGATATATAATTTGTACACTTCTGGGCATATATTCATGAATCGTCTCAGAGAGTGCTGATCTAGGATTAGTTAGTTTAGCCTTTTAATCATAATGAATAAGACAACATGGACATGGGGACCTGATCATAGATCAGCACTCCTACTAGATGCTTTAAGAATTATGGGCCCTGGAGCCCAGAGGAATGTCGACGATATAAGCAATCACCTCGATATACCACTTCTCATGCCAGACCCCAATATGTGATTTCTCAGGCCTAGAAAGAGTGGTGACACACCTCGAGATAAGACTCCTCGGGCTGGAGAAAGAAGCCTCTCCCTCAAACAGTAGAATGCTTTAATTCAACTGTGACGTTACAGAGGAAGCATTCTGGAGAGTGGAAACAGAAAAGGCCTCTGCACCTGGAGGGTTGTAGAAATTAAACTTACGTAACACATACACACGCACACAGGGGCATGATCGATTCATCATAGCCTCCTGACTAAATCCAGAAATTACACTGTACACACCACTGAGACACACACACAGTCGCACGCACACATACACACATCCACCAACCAGACAACGATGATGTTGATGGCGCCCTCAACGTCACACAAGCCATTAAAAACCAGTTGAAACTAGATCCGGTAAGGGTCTCCTCAGCCCAAACCAGTCTGGCCCAGCAGGGTGTGGAGTACAGTGTGTGTGTACCTCCCTGCGTAAGGGTGACAGGCGTAAGGGTGCCAGCCCAGGCAGCTAGGCAAATAGGCCTAACTAAGACCAGTAAAGCTAGTTAATAGCCTAGTTTGGCCATGCTGAAGCAAATACTAGCTGTGTAGTAAGACAAGAGAACCCCAGTCATGGAGAGAGAGGGACACTTGACTGGGTATTTAAAGTCACTTTTTGTGGAGGGCTGGATTCAATCAAGCCTGCTTTAGCAATATTGATGCAGGGATCGTTCTTTACAAAAACTACTGTATGCGCAGTGCGCGTACACAGGCCTTATTCTGAAAACCTGTAAGCATTCACCTTAGGTCACCCAAAGCCAAATCGGCAATGTTATAGGACACCTCAGGAGAAATGAGGCTATGCATCAGTCTCATGGCACCCTATATCGTGCACTACATTTGACTAGAGCTTCGTGGATCCTGGTCAAAAGTAGTGCACTAAGTAGGGAATAGGGTGCCATTTGGGACGCAGCCTGTTTGTACTGCAGTGCACGTTCGATTGAACAGCGTGCTGAGAGGCAGTGGTTGGTGTGTGTGTGACAATGTGTTGACAATGACTGGGCGCTAGAGAGGCTGAGGTAGTGCGTTTATGGCTGACTGATGAAGCATTAGCCCTACTGTCACAATTGTTTTCTGTGTGGGCGGCGAGAAGTGTGTGTTTTGCGTGGGTGTCGCGTTCTGTGATGAAGCATTTCACCCACTGTCACAATAGGACTGTGTGGACTGGGAGATCGGAGTGTGTATGTGTGTGTGTGTGTGTGTGTCTGTCTGTGGACACAATGGAGAAGGTACAAGACAACGCTGCTGACAGAGGCAGGATGGAGACCGGCAGACTGGATAGAGCTCATCTACTCACTAGCTTGTCAGTGCTGCTGTACACACACCATTCACTGACCTATTGGCACTATTGTGTGTGTATACATTACTGCCAGTGGTGGATCCACAACATTCATGGTGAATCATCCTTGTAACTCCAGCTCTAACCAGACAAAAGCTAGTAATGTTGTACCCCGGACATTGAAATCGGAACATTACCATTATCATTAAGTGCGTCACTATGTCCAAGGGTACTTTCAATCCATATCAGTACAACGCATGACATCTTGTCTTGGGACAACGGCCCAGGAGGCTCACTACACAGTGACGCAAATTACTAGGTCATATTCAAAAATGCGTGTAACATTCCCTCAATACAGAAGAACTGCTAGTGCTGTTAAAGTTGGATAGAGGGCACATCTTTGCAAATAGGATTTGTGGCAAGCGTGTCCTCTATCCAACTCTATGTGCCTATCTTCTTACCTGCGGCCATTTGGCTACAGTATTACGTCGGGGCGGGACCTACTTTGGAGTGCTACACTTCAAGGACAAAAGGCATACTTCTCCTCCCTTTTAAAAACAGACTAGCTTGGGGCTGGGGATGAAAAGAGGTACTGCCGGCTTAGCCCTCTAAGGTTTCTCTCTAGTCTAGGGTGTAGTTCGAGACAAGACGCCATCCTCTCTGTTGAGCTCCTTTGAACACTAAACCCTGGCTCCTTCTCATTCACTAGATCGACGGTGTCCGTTCTTTTCGGTGCCCGCTCTTTAACTATGTTGGTACACTAATGAGAGGAGAGGCGTGATGTTCCATACGGCACAAAACTGCACGTCTCAGCACCACCTCCTCCTGTGTGTGTGTGGTATCTATGAAAGTGAGCGTTAGATCATGTAGATGAGGAGTGCTTTAAATCTGATAGTTGTGTGCGCGATATGGACCAAACAGCACATCAAAGCACCACCTCCTCCTGGGCTCAGTACAACACACACCCAGGTCTCACAGCGTGTGTGAGTGTACGAGGGCATGTAGATGTACTACTATCACTGGAATAAATTGGTGTGCTGCTGTGCTCAACTCTGGAAGGCAGTCTCTTTGGGTGTAGCCACGGTTACAAGAGCAACCTGCACTGAAAATAGTCTAAGGAGCCTGCCTACATACAGTTAGTTAGCATAGTGTTATTCCCCCCCTCCCAGAGGATCTGAGCCCTAGGACCATGCCTCAGGACTACCTGGCCTGATGACTCCTGGCTGTCCACAGTCCACCTGGTCCTGCTGCTGCTCCAGTTTCAACTGTTCTGCCTGCGGCTATGGAACCCTGACCTGTTCACCGGATGTGCTACCATGTCCCGGGACCTGCTGGTTTTGTCTCTCTCTCTCCCCTGAACCTGCTGTCTCAACCTCTGAACGACCCTGCTGGTCATGGACGTTTGAACATCTTGAAGAACAACCTGGCCTTAATGGCCATGTACTAATTCCACCCAGCACAGCCAGAAGAGGACTGGCCACCCCTCAGAGCCTGGTTTCTTCCTAGGTTCTAGCTTTTCTAAGGAATTTTTCCTAGCCACCGTGCTTCTACATCTGCATTGCTTGCGGTTTGGGGTTTTAGGCTGGGTTTCTGTACAGCATTTTGTGACATCTGCTGATGTAAAAAGGGCTTTATAAATACATTTGATTGATTGATTCAAGAGTCAGGACATAGGGACACTGGAGATAGCAGTAATCATATGAATATTTATGAGACCACTGATCTCTCGCTCTCTTTATCTCTGTCGCCGCGGGGGAAAAATCCCGACCACTCCAACCACCGCAAACCCTGGAATACATTTTTATGAAAAAAATTGTCACTCCACTCAAGGAGAGGGGGGGTGGGCGAGATTGAGGGGGAAAGGGAGAGAGCACTCACGAGAGACTCAGCACCCACGATGTCAAACTATCTGATGCTATGTAACTGCTATGCTAAAATAAACTTAAGCAACGCATTGTAAAGAAGTTGTCGCTTTTGATACAAGATGTACAGCAGTTATACAGTAATAATAAGTACTAGGCTATTTCGTGTCTCTTCACTTTTGCTTCCAGCTCAGCCCATATTGATAAAGCGTCTCAGTAGGAGTGCTGATCTAGTATCAGGTTTGCCTTTTAGATGATAATGAATACAAATATATGGACAGAGGGGACCTAATCGGTTAACCCTGAACTAAAGCATTGCTTAATTGGTCAGCTGCTCGATGAAGTTCTGGGTCCATACATGTTAAGAGAAGGGATCAAGAACTGCTAGAACGAGGAGCTCCACCTTCTCTCTTTGTAAGTTATGGGCGAAATTCCCCTCCCATTCCGAAATTCAAAAGACGCTAAAACATGTTTTTCCCCCAAATAACCGCTGCTCGTTATCCTACGCATCCCGTTCAGTCCCGACAGATTCTACAGTACCAGTTATGTTTACGTTGATCTGTCCACGAGAGATTAGAGGGGACCTGATCCTAGCTCAAGCACGCTTTATGAATACTGGCCCTGGCCAACCATTGCTCATCTTGGTCCGCATCCCAGCTTACATAAGACTTTCCTTGTTGCTCTCGTAACACTGAGCAACAACCCAGCAACACAGACCACAGTCCACAAAGATAGCATTTAAAACAAAGCCAGACGGCCTGTGTCTGATTGAAAAGCAACCGCTCTGCTCCGAATGCCAACAGGCCTCATGAAAATTAACGACGGCAAATTCATTTATTCAGTCTGGCTCTATTATTACCGTTCCACCTAAAGGTTGCTTGGCTTGTGTTCGGTCTGAAGTTTCCCCTAGGTACAGATCTAGTTTCCCCTGCCCCAATCCTATACTTAACCATTAGTGGAGAAAATGCTAAACTGACCCAAGATCAGCAGAAACGTCTCTCTTGCGCTGGTTCAGGCTAGGCCAGTTTGTGAGATACAATTCCTATTAACCAAACAATCAAGTTCTCCTTGTACCGTTCTGCGTAGTTCTAATCCCACGTAGCCACTTAAGAAACCCTGTTAAAGCCCGTTGGCTTAATGAGCAGTTTGTTATGTGAGTATTGTACGTGAGGTGCGTGCGTGTGTGTGTACTGGTCAGTGTGTATGTGCGCGCCCAGGCAGGCTAACTATGGGTTAGGGTAAGCAGCTCTACCTTGGGCAGGAAATGGGGTCACCAGAGACCCAGGCTGAGGCTAGTGGGGGTTTTCCATTCTGAGTACAACTGCACTGAGCTAGAGGAAAGATGGGTTGCATCTCATTCCTGACAAGTTGCCCTCCTCCCCTCTACAACTGCACTGAACTAGAGGTGAGGGGCTGTGTTTCATTCCAGATGACCAGTTGCCTTCTCTCTATCCTGAAGAGAGAGCAGCATGGCAAGGAAACTAGGCAAAAGTGAAGCTATCGGTTAGGCTATATTTGTCCAATGGCCTTAGTGGCCAAGGGTCGATTTGAACTGTGAAGCAGAGATATTTCTGGAATGAAACGCAACCGGGGACAAAGAGCTTTTGAGTTGGAGACAATGTGGGGACAGTGAGGGGGCGTAATGGGGACCTGAATGGGGACAGTGGATCACCCCCAGGGGCCCATTTAAAACTACTGTTGAGGGCCACAGTCCCTTGGTCACCAGAGACGTCCATTGCGAAGCTCATAAAAAGCAGTGTGTGTGCGCGCGTATTCAAACTGAAAAACAATCAATCTATAGGCAATTATTGGCAAACAGGGAGCATTGCTGCTCCTACCAAACCAAGCCCCTGTAATGGTATTTCATTCATGCTCCTGATATTATCTGTAGTGCTGTGAACATAGACCTTGTCTGTGTCCCCATAGGGCACTGAACAAAAGTATTGCACTATGTAGGAAATAGGGTGCCATTTGTGACGCAGCGCCAGAGTTAGGCTTATCTTATCAAAACGATAGCGGCCGATTCATTCAAAAAAGTAGGCCTCTGTTTGCTATGGGAAGGATCGCATGTGAAAATACGGCAAGTCAAACGGAGCCGAGAGCTTATTGAAGCCAAAGTCAAAGCTTGATAATGTCAACACTCAACAGCGCAACAGCCACATACAATAGTCCTACATTTTGATTAGCCTTCTTTGTCACAAGGTTTAGGCATAAAATGTTCCTTTAATGTTAGATCCTGGCGTATAATATTCCCCCAATGTTCTTTGAATGGTAAATTGCTGCGGCTGTACAGTGCAACGTCACAGCAACACTATCTGACAGAGTGTTATGCCCATTGGCTGAGTACTATCAAGGACACTGTAATACTGAACTGCCACAGTATTGAGCTGCTGCGCTTCCTCACACAATACAACCCCCGTCCATCATACACAGCCAAGGACACGACGTGATGCGCCGCAAGTGTGTAGACCTACGTGTATTTACACGGGTTATGTTCAGCTGGCTACAATGAATGTATTATTCACAGCTGTTGTAGCCATGCTCTGTGTCAAATGGAGGTTAGATGTATACAGCTGCAAGAGGCGCAATCTATACACCTTTTCCAAAACATTTATTTGGACAAAGCCCTTCCAATTAAATGGGTCATACCCCCCGGCCAGCGTTGGTGAGTGTTATTGTTTTTCAGCAATACATAACTTAGCTGTCCAACAATCACACACACACACACAGACACAGTAGCGCTCTCCCACTTTTAAAGACATAGAATAACTCAATAATGGCTACATAACTAGAGCTCTGCACGGTGGGAAATTCCTGCCCTGCCGGTGAGCCGGTCGGTTAGCGACGTAGCGCGTTCGCTCCTTACACACGGGTGCCAGCGCTAGCCTTTTCATTAGCATGAACGTGCTAAAGGGAGTAGCAGGGGCTAGCGAGAGGCTAGTAGGGCCACTTGGACCCAGTTTAACAGGGGCCAGGGCTGAGGCTATGAATGGGATCTGTGGAAAAGGGGCTAACGCTGCTAGCTGTACAGCTGGGCTGACATGACTTCTAACACATTGTCCGACGCAACAGATGGACTGTAACAAGCTCCAGAGACAGTACAGACATGCATAATGAGAGAGGACAGGATGCATGCACACACAATGTGCCTCTTCTGACATGGATACCCTAAACATGAGACAACAACGACAGTCTGCTGAACTAAATCGGTCTCGACAGGTCCACTTTGCATAACTGGGTTCCCTCGCTATTTAAACAAAATGTTATTTAATATATTTTTGGGATTTAACCAGGTTAGTCTAGTTGAGATACAAATCAATTTTTTCAAGAGAAACCCAAGGGAGGTTGTGGCTATTGAACAACCAGTTTGCTTCAGACGACATTGATAAATCTGCTTCATCAATATCACACTTTTCTAAATCAGTAAGTAGCCTAAATGTATGTCATGGGACCCATATACAGGACCCATATACAGTAACAAAGCAGTAAAAAACAAACCAATCCATGTAAATAGCAGATCAATGGAGACTTCAGTTTATCAAGCGCAGCCGGTTCAGACAGGAAACCAGAGTATATGCATCAGCTGACGTCGCACCAATCATATTCCACAAACACTTCCTACCTTAATATGGTGGTATATTTAAGCTGACCAGTTTTACTCACATTCTCTTCTGCCTCTACTGCTGTTGGTTACTCGATCGTTTGCGGTTGCATTTTTGTTGTTCACTGCCTGTAATTATTAGGCTCTTAAAAAAGGTGCACTGCAAAAATCACTCCGCCATAACATAGAACATATCTACGGGTTCTTAGACTTGCTTTCAATGAGTGACAGATCTATAACTCATATATTTCTATATGTGAATTTGGTCAGGTTCGCCCAAAAAGTTACATATTACAGCTTTAACATGATGCACTCTGGCAGTGAGATAGGATCTGTGTTACCTCGAAGGAGCAGAGCCTAACATATTGCAATCTTTTTCTAGATAACGGTTAAACAAATACATGGCGTTTCTCATCTGAAATGTTGCGTTTGAGAGAACCAAAGTTCAGTACCACGACCAAACACAGTTACTGATAGGTTACATTAGGGAAGTACATCAGCTAAGCTTGTCAGTTGTATTACAGAATGTCTCTGTCCGGTCCAATAAAAGTTTCAACACCTGGTGCAATGCTAAACAATATCAACTCAAAGCCCATGAAACAAACACAGTATCAAGACAATAGAACAAGAAAAAAATGTAAGCGCTTACCTCATGCAAATTTAGCTCTTTGACCTTTTCCTTCTGTATAACCTGAGGGGAAATTTAAAAAAGACATACAATTAGAACTGACAACATAAACACACTTTTTCTCAAAGGAAACATCCAGAAGTGAATCCTATACAATTGTTTTTGAGTATTAGAAGAATGGTGACGTATGAATGGACAGCAGAGTTCAGTTCAGTTACAGGCAGTTATGGTCCTGTGTGGCTCAGGCCCAAGCCCTCACCACTCACTTCAAGGGATTAAAGGCGCATCAACAAAATCATTACTTTTTCGTGGCAGGTTAGGAGAATTTGCGCAGCAGGGTTAGGATCATTGACGTGGCATGTTAGGAGACTTAGGTTAAGGTTA
This sequence comes from Salvelinus alpinus, assembly GCF_045679555.1. NCBI lineage: Eukaryota > Metazoa > Chordata > Actinopteri > Salmoniformes > Salmonidae > Salvelinus > Salvelinus alpinus. The sequence continues at coordinate 3,392,981 of NC_092124.1, read as the reverse complement.
GGAAAAGGGTACGTGTTAGCTAGTCACAACAGTCCTGCTGACCAGGCGTGGCTGGCTAAAACCGGCCGTACATTTGATAAAAGGGCGAGTCCCTCACTTCCACTGAAAGTAGCCCACCATCCTACTCTGTTGCCTTCTACAGCATGTATATTATGGGTGTGTATTATATAATGTGTATATTCAGCAACAGAGGATTTATAGACTACAGTGACATACTGAGAAAAATAAACCATGTTCATAGTATTGTGTGTGTGCGCACGTGTGAGAGCACGTGTGTGTGTAGACGACAGGCCTCTTACTTGTTTGTATGCATACAGCTCCTTGTGCGCCTGATGCCTTAACCTGCAGGGACAACGCAGAGAAACACAGCATCTCTTCAATTAGTAAAGGAGCCGCTACAACTCCCCAGTTGCACTCACTGTACATTCAGATACAGTGACAAGTCAATAGACCCTGAAACAGGAAGTGAGCAGCTGCATAGATAGAGAGCATTCAGGGCAGCAAAGCATGGCTGATTGAACAATTTCCATTCAAATCTCCAGCAGTGAAATAAAAGCAAGTCAAATTCAACTGTTTAGACGCTGTAGAAACCAGTGGTGTAAAGTCCAAAAGCAAAAATACTTCAAAGTACTACTTAAGTAGTTTTTTGGGGGTATCTGTACCTTTACTATTTATATTTTTGACAACTTACTTTTACTCCACTACATTCCTAAAGAAAGTAGTGTACTTTCTGCTCCTTACATTTTCCCTGACACCCAAAATTACTCGTTACAATTCAAATGCTTAGAAAATGGTCTAATTCACGCACTTATCAAGAGAACATCCCTGGTCATCCTTACTGCCTCTGATCTGTCAGACTCACTAAACACAAATACGTTGTAAATTATGTCTGACAAAATTATTTGTGCCCCGGCTATCCATTAAAAAAAAATTGTGCCGCCTAGTTTGCTTAATATAAGGAATTTGAAATGATTTATACGTTTACTTTTGATACTTAAGTATATTTAAAAACAAATACTTTTAGACTTTTACTCAAGTAGGGTGACTTTCACTTTTCTTTTAAAGTATCTTTACTTTTACTCAAGTATGACAATTGGGTACTTTCTCCACCCCTGGTAGAAACAGACATTGATGACAGTGCTGCAGTTTGGAACTAGTCTGGTCTACATTGGATAAAAAAATATTTTAGTGCTACGAAACTTTCAGGAAACTCACCCCTGTACAATATCTTGACGATGGCAGCCTGGATTCAATCTTAACCTTCATTTATTTATATTTTTCATCTTTAGTTTTGAAGTCATAAATCAATCCACATCCTTTCCTTATGAACTCTTTATACACACACAGTAAATTCTGTCTGTCATCGTAAGTGGTTCCACTTGGCATTTCAAAATGGCTTTCGAATAATGGAATTATTGGAATGAATAATAATGGAATGACCCGAGGTCGGGCAGGGCACCTGTTCTGCCCACAGACCCATTTTATTTCATAACGTGTGTATCCCAAATGGCACCCTATTCCCCATGTGCTCTTGTCCAAAGTAGTGCACTATATATAGGGAATAGGGTGTCATTTGGGACGCATACTGTGTGATAATCACACCCATCTCACAGCTGTGTACCTGTGACATTGAACCCCAATTGCTTTGGCTGCTTCTGACCCCGATGACGCTGTTATACACCTCCCCCCACCAAACCAAAACATAACCTACTTCCCACCCACCTATCAGTACCAAACTCAATCTCACTCAAACGACCTTGTGACGACTTTGACGCAGCACTGGTCAGCAGTCGCGCTGTGTTACAGCTCCTCTGCCACAACTAGGTGGGAATTCCACGCCTCGACACAACTCAATTTAATGTGGGCCTAACCCAGTACTGAATGATGAATGGTCTGGTCCGACCTGGACTGCTTAGACAAAATGTCCGCCAGGTCAAGAGACTAATAGTTTCTCTAAAGCGTAAAAAAAAAAAAAAAAAAGTACCACAACTGACAGCTTGAGGTGGTTATAGCCTAGGATACATCTTTAAACCAATCATCCCTGTTACATGAGTAACTCTTCAGCACCCCCACGGACGCTTTCTGCCAGCGGAACACATGGTTTTATCACCGTCATTCGTTTGAATGCAGCAGGGATGCTTTCCACGTGAGAGTGCCTAACTAACCAGAGCTCCTGACTTTATCGTAGTGGCCTTCGTTTGTTACTGCTGACTAGGCTAGATAGGAGAGACTGATGGGTCATTTGTGGGGGAGAAATGGGAGCTTTACTTTACTACAGTACATATCCCAATAAAACTAAACAGCTTCCTTTCTTGATCTTCTTCCCTTGACCTTTTTTTATTTATTTAACTAGGCAAGTCCGTTAAGATCAAATTGTTATTTACAATGATGGCCTATCCCGGCCAAACCTGGATGCCGCTTGGCCAATTGTGCGCCACCCTATGGGACTCCCAATCACGGTCGGATGTGATGCAGCCTGGACCTTCAACAAGCGACGATGGGTGATAGGACTGGATAGGGCTCGGACATTTTGTTTTCACTTTTAAAGTCCTCTTAGATCAGTGATCAAGGGGATAGAAGACAAGGAAAGGAAACGACTGGGCACATTAACCTTCATCTTTAGTTGGGCAGCTAAAGCCCTTTATGGGAGAGGAGTATTTAGGTCAACTCAAGAGAGAGAGGCAGCCAAGCATAGGGAAGGAAGTTCAAGTCCACATTCTTAAGATAAATAACCCTTTGAAAAGTGTCTGGGCGCGCATCGGTGTGTGAATGGAAAATGACAACTAACTTGAAGAAAGTCAGCCATGAGATAGGCCTAGCTGACAAGCACAAAGCAATCTGAATAGATCCACAAATATTATGAAAACAGTGAGTATATATATACACAAACACACACACCACCCTGTGAACATTTTTACTACGAACAGTCAATATGTAGTGCATTAACATTACACTAGCTTGGATATTAACAGACATTTATAAACAAATAACTATTTTGGTAACTCCCGTTTACACATTTTCCCATCACCTGAAGCAAAAAGGAATATCATAGATAACACCAGTGGTCGGTTTGTATTGTCATACACCAGCCATTCACTTTAGCACAAATCAATGGACAAAAATAAAACATGTTTAATGAAAAAACAGAATTGAAAGACAGTAGGAGGGATATACACAGAGTGTACAAAACATTAGGAACACCTGCTCTTTCCATGACAGACTGATCAGGTGAATCCAAGTAAAAGCTATTATCCCTTATGGATGTCACCTGTTAAATCCACTTCAAAATCAGTGTAGATGATGGGGAGGAGACAGGTTAAAGAAGGAATTTTAAGCCTTGAAACAATTGAGACATGGATTGTGTGTGTGCCAATCAAAAGGTGAATGGGCAAGACAAAAGATTTAAGTGCCTTTGAACAGGGTTTGGTAGTAGGTGCCAGGCACACCAGTTTGAGTGTGTCAAGAACTGCAACACTGCTGGGTTTTTCACGCTTGGGTTTTTCACGCTCGACAGTTTCCCGTGTCTATCAAGAATGGTCCACTGCCCAAAGGACATCCAGCCAACTTCACACAACTTAAGGAAGCATTGGAGTCAACATGGGCCAGCATCCCTGTGGAACGCTTGACACCTTGTAGTCCATGCCCCAACGAATTGAGGCTGTTCTGAGGGCAAAAGGGGGTGCAACTCAATATTAGGAAGGTGTTCCTAATGTTTTGTACACTCAGTGTATAAAAAAATAAAAAAAGAGGGAGAAAAAGAGAAAGATTGAGATACATTAGGTGTTGAAGATTTACCTCCGTTACTAGTAACCTTAACCTCTCGGAGCAGAGCGAGAGGCTGAGGGATCTGTAACACACAGCAGCACAGTTCTAGGAGAGAGACTGACACCTTCTGAAAGAGAGCAGCGGGTAAAGGTGCAGAGACTCCCACTGTGCAAGGGGCAGAGGTCAGAGGTGAGGGGTTGTCAAAGGTGAGGGGCAGGGGGTGATTTGATGAGTGGCCCTGTTAGCATGGTGTGAGGGGGGCGAGATTAAAATGTCGGTAACATTTAGTACAGGGGCCCACAGAAGGGCCACGTGGTGCTTAAGAATGTGATCTTTCCATGGACTCCTATACTAAAATAATGTAACTGACTTCTAAAACAGAAATGTGTGTGTGTGTGTGTGTGTGTGTATGTGTCGCCAGCCACAGGCTTATTTCACGTATGTGTGTGGACTTCGGGACTAACCAAGAGGAGGGAGTCGAGTCTAGCTGTGACGTTCAGCCTCACGTCAAGCTGTCCGAGCTGTGTTTGCTTGGGCCACACCGGGAGAGCGAGCGCTCGCACGTCCGCTCCAGATCCCGACTGGCCTCGTTCCCCTCTCCTTGTCCCATATTTGCCCAGCTTTTAGAGGGTCATCTGTGGACTGGGTGTGAGGAGTAGGGTGAAGTTGACGCAAGATGAGCGTCTATGGGTAGTTTTGCATTTTCCCCACTAATGGTTAAGGTTAGGATTGGGGGAAGCTGATCCTAGATCTGTATCTAGGGGAAACTTCACACTGGAGCCTCGGTATGATGTGAAGGGGGCTAAAGTTAAGACCGGGCTCAGTGTTTCGTCCATCTGTCTCTAAAGGAAATTAAACTTGGTCAAGGCTAATCAAACTGTTTCTGTGCTGTTAATATAAATGGGAAATGTAGCCTATCCAGTGAGGCCTTGTGGTTTTGTGGTGTGTGTGTGGTTGGGTGGGTGGTTATTGTGATTTAGGGAACCATGGGGGCCACAGGTGTTAGAAAGGGAGACCGCATCTTTAGAAGCCTTTCAGAGTAAAAACGTCCGACGTCCCAAATGGCATCCTATTCCCTACACAGTGCTTTACTTTTGACCAGGGCCCATAGGACTCTGCTCAAAAGTAGTGCACTATATAGGGAATAGGGTGCCATTTGGGACAACGACACCATCTTTCATTTTTATATAAATTAACTGGTAAATCAGACCACCTTTTTCCCCCTTTTCTTTTTCCTCCCTGAATTTTAACGTGACACTGCATCAATTTCATAGTTTGTCTTGAGGGGGGGGGCAAAACATCGAAACAAAAGCAGAAACACACTTACCATCTCCCCCCCGCTGGGTTAGGTACAGGGCAGGGTGAATTTGGGTTGAGACACGCTGCTTCTCGCTGCTTTAGGTAAGAAATGCTACAGAGTTCCAACGTTCTTGGCCAATGACCACCTTGATTAGACCAGAGGGGCTAGAGTGGAGAGCCAATAAGATCTCCAGTAAAAAAAAATCGTATTGCAGAGCAATATAATACAGCAAGGTCTGGGACTTCAAACGTGCTGAAGGGACGGGGCCATTCTTTAAGAAGATAATACTAATTTAGTTGTCCACGGTTCAGCCGTGTTGAGCGCTGGTTAACCACTCAGAGCCCTATAGGCCCTGGTCAAAAGTAATGCATTATATAGTGAATAAGATGCCAATTGGAAGCATGCATAAACGGTGCTAGATTTATACCAACATCTATACAGCTGCCCTTGGATTTCCATCTAAGAGAAGAGAGGATGCCTAAGGACTTCACATGAGAAGCACGACACAAGCCTCTTCGAGGTTGGGAGTTGTGGTCGTGATTATGCAGCTAAGCAGCTTTGAATAAGTGTTTCAGCAGGGGAGAACAAGCCTGGATATCATTTTTCTGGTGGGTTTTTTGTTCTCCAGTTCAGATGATCAAGTCAACGATACCTTCTCCAAACTGTGCGGTTGAATCTCTTTTTATAAGCCTTTATGAAAAAAGGGTTAATTTGAAAAGAACATGATAAACACACACAAAATTAAAATTGAATTTAGACCCAATATGCCATACAGTTTCATTAAATCCAGACCACCAAGAAAGGAGTTGTTTAGGCCTAATGACAGCAAATAAGATTGACCCGTCTTGGATAACATGCATTTACTGAGCTTTTAACAAACCTGAGCTTTTAACAAACTAAAGTGGATTTTGGTTTGTTAAAAGACCGAAGCAGACTGTAATAATTTGACCGTTTGGCTAATAATTGGACTAACACGAGCCTCGCTTCAGTTACTTAAGGCATTCATTAAGCGCATGACAGACCTGCCGCTTTTCTGTCCATCTGTGCACTCAACTACTTTAAAACCACTGCTGCAGTTCATTAGTGCATTACATATCGCTGGTTGGTTGTAAAAGCCTTGGAAGCTTTGTTCGGAGCCGCAAAGGTTAGGCTAGGTCATAGTTTGAGTTCAAAACCCTGTTGCCTGAACACATTAGGTAACAGGGCTTACACTTCAGATACAAATCCAGCCTTATTTGCTGCGGACACGATACAAGTCATTTTTTTATATGCAGCTGATGGACTACCGGATTGCCTGGTAGCCCCGCTGAGTGTTGCATGCTGGGAGCCTGAAAATGCACACATTCTAGTCTCATCATCACATCTGATGATAGCAGGCTGGCAACACAGTTTAGCAAGTCCTACAACATGAGCGCCTTTGCTCGATTAAAGTAGCCTAAATGTTCTTCGTTTCGGCTAACTCTGTGTTTCTACCCGTGCTCAAAGCAGGTCTTCAAAGTAAACTAGTGTGAATGGTGAAAAGCCTGTGGCTGCTTCCCAAATTACTCCCAATCCCCTATATAGTGCACTATTTTTGACCAGTGCCAATAGGGCTTTGGTCAAAAGTAGTGTCCTATATAGGGAATATGGTGCCATTTGGGACATTTTGTCACTGACATGGTGGAGAAAAGGATTAAAGAAGTTTCCTTCTCTCCCGAGCTGTACCATCTGCCTGTGTTCCTCTCCTCTCTCATGCTGTTTATCCTTCTGTTCTCACGTCATACTGGCTTAAAGCTGTATTAAAAGCATCACCCTCTTTTATAGGGGAAATATGTTGTCCCCCCTAGTTCCACAAACTACAGCAGAGAGAGAAACGTGCGCTGCTTGGACTGAAGGACACAAATAATCCCTCTAGTACACCGAGTTCTTGTAAAACAGCACGACTAGGCTACTCGTGTTTGGGAGAAAGCCTGAACCATGTTCATTAGGCAGCCCCTATGGGGCTCTGGACAAAAGTATTGCACTATGTAGGGAATAGGGTGCCATTTGGGACGCACAGTGTGCTGTAAAGAGAGCAGACCATCACATGGTGGAACATACCATCCTGGGAGGCGAAACAGGGGGGGGGGGGTGGCCTTGAGTACGACGCTCGAATGGAATCCAACATAAGACCGGTGCCAAAGTATTGGCAGAGTAATGACACCCGAGCAATGCCTTTTTAGTGTATGACTGTGAATTCACTCGCAGTCTGGACGTATTTAACATCTAACTCAGTGGTATGAAAATATCAATAACCAATGTGGTTACAGTGAAAATGCTGCATCTCATATGGGACAAACAAAGTAATTTACTTGACCACTGGTGTTGAGATTAAAAACACTGCGGTCTCATAATTGGATATGCCAAGTCATTCTCGAAGCAATGGATTTAGCCTATGTCAATCAGCTTTGAAGAATCTGTGGTTTATTGCAAACACTTCAGTGTGCTAGCATTAAAAATAATGGCCTCCGTAAACGTTGAAGTGAGGCTTGGTTGATGTCAACATCAAAAAAGTATTGTTGATTTCAATAAAAAAAAATAAAAAAAAAAATGAATGGGGTCAAATATGGGGTCAAACAAATGTAATAACTCCACACTAAGAATCTACACTGTCTGGCACCGTTGGCAAGGAAACCTAAACACAAAGATTTCCAAAGGAGACTATAGAAACTAGGAACTAGCCTACATCCACTAGGACACATCAGTGTTGATCATACCTTATCAAGTAGCAGCAGAAGAGAAGGCTGAGGATGAAGACAAAGATGGCGGTCCCAAACACCACAATGTAGATGTTGAGGGGAAGGTTCTGGAACCCGATATTAGGCATCCTGAAACTGTAGTGCTGGAAATCGGAGCTCATGGATATCCTGCAACGAGAGACACGGATTAGGGGGTGTGATGAAGTGATAGATTGACCGCAGGACTGTATGTGACTACAGGGCTGAGAGAGTGCTGGACAATTTCTCATAGCCAGCAGAAAGCTTTGAAATGGCTTCCAGCCTGCCACACAATGACAATAGGTAGGGTGAATTGACGACAATAGGCCACCACGATCATATCAATTTGTTAGTTGCGTAACGTCACATGCAAAACATTTGATTCGGTCTGACTCTTACTGGGTGTCTGCATAACAGCCAATGGCAACATATTAGCCTAAATTGGGGTTGTCAAGTCATTGAGCAAATCTGTCCAATAATATAGTTTGAGCATTGTGAGCCTTGTATTGCTAGCTACCCACACAGTGGCCTGGGAACATTGGTCCCCATGAAAATCTGTGCCTACTTCTTGTGTCTGTTCCTACGTCTCTAGACTATGGAATATAGGCCTAGATTGTTATTGTAGCTTTAGGCTACCTCTGGGATTCAGCAGCAGGTTTCCTTTTGTTTATGTACTCATTTGTTTACATAGATTTGACATCCATGTAGCCTACTTTACCCATCGACATAACGTCTTTGACAGAACGCTCAGAAAACTAGACACTAAAACAAAAAACATGTAGGCCTATAAGGGATGTAACAACTACGCATTGGTCCCCGGTTCAAATGATTAAGATACACGTGCATCGATCCAAATGTAGCATGGGTCGGGTCATAAAATCGATTAAAATGTTACGAATCGCCGGTTTACATTTTTGTTGTTGTTGCTCATATTCATTTCTTTCTACCTTCCGGAAAAAACCTACAGTAGCATATTTTGTGAGAACATGTGTCCCGTTTCCTCTCCTTAAGTGTTGAAATAACATGTAACTCTGTTGACGGTCATTGATCTAAAAGTCCTTTTGCCGGCCAAACAAACCAAGGCTTTACAGTAGCTTAGTCAAACTGCGCACTGTGAGGTAGGCCTATTCCTGATCTTGTACATCTGTGCGACATCTTCAGCATTCGAATGCTTGTAAAATGGCTAGCGCAATATTAGGCTTTATTAGTAAAATGACAACCAATGTAATTTTCTAGGTTATTGGAACCAAATGCACTGTTGAAAATTGTATTTTACCTGAATAAAATTAAGCTACCGGAGACAACTCCCATCTGAGCTTACATTCGATTTTATTGTTCAAGATCATCATTAGCATTAGTTTTGGTAGTTTTGCTTTAAACAATCAGTATATATGGTGATTGATATAAAGGGTAGGGTAAAGTTGTTAATTTCAGAACAGCACTGCATGTCGAAGCGGGAATTTTTTTTAACATACATTGCTGCTCTAATTTGATAGTGTAGTGGTAGAAGCCCAGTCTCAGCTCAGGTGCTTACATACACCATAGACATATTTTTACACACACATGCACACACCTTTTGGGGTCCAACAATTGATTCCCATTCAAAATCCTATTTTCTCTAACCCTAGAGAAACTTAACGACGAACCCTAAAATAGTGAGGCCCGGCAAAATGTCCTCACAGTTTTAGTTGGTTTACTATTCTTGTGTGGAATTTTGGTACTAACAAGTATATTAAAATGTGTCCACACACACACACCCACCCTACTACTATTGAAGAAAATGAAGAATACAATTCCTGAGTGAGAATGTGTTTGTGTGGTTTACAACTGAAAATCCCCATTCTCCACAGAGGGACATGACTGGACATGCCTAAGAATGAAAAGACGAAAAGAGACCAACAAAAACACACAGAAAAGTTTGGCTATACCGTATGAATTTAGAAAAATCCTCGGTATGGATTTTCCAATACGTTTTTATTTATTTTTTAATACTTGTACATTTTAAATAAATACCTGCAGTCAAGTTGTGAACTGGCTTTTGCCAACTGGCTAATGTTAGCTAGCAAGATCAAGCTTCTTGGTGACAGCAGCAGACAATCCCCTCCTAGATTAAGATCCCTGCGGTCTAATATTTGTTTTGTGCGTGCTCCAAACTGTTTTGACATGCTTGCATGACTTTATGCGCGGTCTTAGTAGAAAATGCATGCACTCGTTAGCGTTTACCTAGCATCCACTATGGGGATTCCTTAGTACTTGTTAGCATTCTGGTAAATAACGTTTTTGGGGACTTTTTTTTTTACGTGTTAAAAAAACATCCCCTTGTGCGCACTACCGGTAATACCGTATATCCCGGGATGACACAGGCACGGTAAGAAGGTAGGAAATCTGGATACCACCCAACCCTAACACACAGTTTACAGTTACACCTCCCTATACAGCCAAGCCAACAGACAAAATAAAACATAAACCCTGCCTTCCACTCACACTGTTTACTTCCAGAAGACACACACTCATTAACCCACACACACACACACTCACCCGCGTGGTGCCTTCATAGTGTTGAGCGGAACCCAATCTTTAAATCTATAACTTTGAGAACGGCAGCGCTTGGAAGAGGAGGAAGCTCAGCCTCTGTTCATTTTCCTATTCCCCTTGCCACACACACACACAACGAACAGTAGTAATAACACCATCACAATTTAGCACCCTCAGTCTCCCTAGCTTAGCCGCTAGGCTGGTATGTGGTCATAAACACTGCTGCCCTCTCGGTGGGGCTTGAATCTGCCCCCTGCTCTGCCAGTATGCAGTGGCTCCACGCCAACCTCTATCAAAACAAGGCCACGACTGGAAAGCCCGGTTATCGCCACTTAACGGGGCTCCCAAACACACTGGGTCCACATGGACCTTTGACATATACATTCCAGAGGCAAAACACACACACACACACACACACACACACACACACACACACACACACACACACACACACACACACACACACACACACACACACACACACACACACACACACACACACACACACACACACACACACACACACACACACACACACACACACACACACACACACACACACACTCTGGGGTAACATGAAACCCATATGTTCAGACCAGGGCCTAAACTGTACTTTTTGGTCCAGCATCCACTGTGGCAGGTAGATAAATATTTTTTGGTCCCTAAAATTACACCAACAAAACATGTATGGAATGTTTCTAAAACAAACGTATTACTAGTAAGAAGTAACGTGGTATATTGTTTAATCTCATTTTTTAACCAAAAGATCACAGATGAGACAAAAATGTTCATGAGGCGGGAGGTTACCGCAAATGCAAGTGAAATGCTCGCACTGTGGAGCCCTGACCTGAGTTCGTTTTAGACCCTGGTTAAGACATTCCGTGTATACAGTCCAATGTAAGTGTTAAGGGGAGATTTACAGTTCAAGGGCATGTAGAAGACCTATAATATGTATGTAGTGTGCGGTTACGTGTGTGCAAATACAGTGCTTTCGGAAAAGTAGACCCCTTGACTTTTAAGCCGCATCTTATGTTACAGCCTTATTCAAAATGTATTAAAATTAAAAAATGTCCTCATAGATCTACACACAATAGCCCATAATGACAAAGTGAAAACAGGTTTAGACATTTCTGCAAATGTATAAAAAAATATTTAAAAAAGTTTGGAACCACCAAGACTCTTCCTAAAGCTGGCCTCCAGGCCAAACTGAGCAGTCGGGGGAGAAGGGCCTTGGTCAGGGAGGTGACCAAGAACCCAATGGTCACTCTGACAAAACTCCAGAGTTCCTCTGTGGAGATGGGAGAACCGTCCAGAAGGACAACCATCTCTGCAACACTCCACCAAATCAGGCCTTTATGGTAGAGTGGCTAGATGGAAGAAAATCAGGAAAAGGCACATGACAGACCACTTGGAATTTGCCAAAGGGCAACTAAAGGACTCACAGACCATGAGAAACAAGATTCTCTGGTCTGTTGAGACCAGATTGAACTATTTGGCCTGAATGCCAAGCGTCACATCTGGAGGAAACCTGGCACCATCTTTACTGTGAAGCATGGTGGTGGCAGCATCATGATGCTGTGGGGATGTTTATCAGTGGCAGGGACTGGGAGACTAGTCAGGATCGAGAGAAAGCTGAACAAAGCAAAATACAGAGAGAATCTTGATGAAAACCTTCTCCAGAGCGCTCAGGACCTCAGACTGGGGCGAAGGTTCACCTTCCAACAGGACAACGACCATAAGCACACAGCCAGGAAAACACAGGAGGGCTTCGGGACAAGTCTCTGAATGTTCTTGAGTGGCCCAGCCAGAGCCCGGACTTGAACCCGACCGAACATCTCTGGAGAGACCCGAAAATAGCTATGCTCCCCATGCAACCTGACAGAGCTTGAGAGGATCTGCAGAGAAGAATGGGAGAAACTCCCCAAATACAGGTTTACCTAGCTTGTAGCGTCATACCCAAGAAGACTTGAGGCTGTAATCTCTGCCAAAAGTGCTTCAACAAAGTATTGAATAAAGGGTCTGAATACCTACGCAAATATGATATTTCCTTTTTTTATTTTTCATACATTGGCAAAAAAACGATGTTTTTTGCTTTGTAATTATGGGATATTTTGTGTAGATTGATGAGAATAAAAAAAAAAAAATCTATTCTAGAGTAAGGCTATAACGTAACAAATGTGGAAAAAGTCAAGGGGTCTGATTTTTTTCCGATTGCACTGTATGTTTGTACACTACATGACCAAAAGAATGCTCATCGAACATCTCATTCCAAAATCACGGGGATTAATATGGAGTTTGTCCCCCCTTTGCTACTATAACAGCCTCCACTCTTCTGGGAAGGCTTTCCACTATACGTTGGGGACTTGCTTCCATTCAGCCACAATCGTATTAGTGAGGTCAGCACTGATGCTGGGCAATTAGGCCCGCAGTCGGCGTTCAAATTTATGGGGTTGAGGTCAGGGCTCTGTGCAGACCAGTCAAGTTCTTCCACACCGATCTCGACAAACCATTTCTGTATGGACCTCGCTTCGTTACATGCTGAAACAGAAAAGGGCCTTCCCCAAACTGTTGCAACAAAGTTGGAAGCACAGAATCTAGAATGCTGTAGCGTTAAAATATCCCTTCACTGGAACTAAGGGCCCGAACCACGAAATACAGGCCCAGACCATTATTCCTCCTCCATTAAACTTTAGTTGGACGATGTATTTGGGCAGGTGGCGTTCTCCTAGCATCCGCCAAACCAGATTTGTCTGTCGGACTGCCAGATGGTGAAGCGTGATTCATCATTCCAGAGAACGTGTTTCCACTGCTCGAATGGCGGCGAGCTTGTGCCATTGGCATTGCGCATGGTGATATTAGGCTTGTGTGTGGCTGCTCGGCCATGGAAAACTATTTCATGAAGCTCCCGACAAACAGTTATTGGGCTGACGTTGCTTCCAGAGGCAGTTTGAAACTCGGTGGTGTGTGTTGCAACCGAGGACAGGCGCTGCGCGCTTCAGCACTCGGTGGTCCCGTTCTGTGAGCGTGTGTGGCCTGCCACTTTGCGGCTGAGCCGTTGTTGCTCCTAGACGTTTCCATTTCACAATAACAGCACTTACAGTTGACTGGGGCAGGTCTAGCAGAGCAGAAATTTGAACTGACTTGTTGGAAAGGTGGTATCCTATTATGGTACCATGTTGAAAGTCACTGAGCTCTTCAGTAAGACCATTCTACTGCCAATGTTTGTCTATGGAGATTGCATGGCTGTGTGCTCGATTTTATACACCTGACAGCAACAGGTGTGGCTGAAATAGCCGAAACCACAAATTTGAAGGAGTGTCGACATACTGTACGTATACACTATATATACACAAAAGTACGTATGTATGTAGTGCATGCGGGGGGTGTATAGGATTAACCCTTCCCTCCCAGAAGGCTCTAAGGATCCACCAGCTGTCTGTGGTATCCTACAGTAGGCTAAGTGCAGTGTTTCACCTAGCCTGCCGTCCTCTCACTCTGAAAAAAAACACCAGTGTCCTCTGACAGCTTTCCATGCATCTGCCCTCAAGCACGGATCCAAGGTATTTTTTTATTTATAAAATGTATATACAGTGGGGAGAACAAGTATTTGATACACTGCCGATTTTGCAGGTTTTCCTACTTACAAAGCATGTAGAGGTCTGTAATTTTTTATCATAGGTACACTTCAACTGTGAGAGACGGAATCTAAAACAAAAATCCAGAAAATCACATTGTATGATTTTTAAGTAATTAATTTGCATTTTATTGCATGACATAAGTATTTGATCACCTACCAACCAGTAAGAATTCCGGCTCTCACAGACCTGTTAGTTTTTTTGATTTAATTAGATCAACATATGTACGCACACTCACACACACAAGCACACCAGAGCAGGCTTGCTGAGACAAACGCCGTTTCTGTCCAGGCTGGCAGAGCCACGCGTCGTTACACAACACCCACCGGGCAAACATTGTTGGGTGGGTGCCAAGGCCACGGCAGGTAGATACGATCACTCACCTCTTTATGAAGGCACTGTTTTAACTTATCATGACGGAAGTAGACTAGGAGGTGTATGTGTGTTTGTGTGGAGGAGCAGTTTGTTTTTACGACTGGTGCTCCTGGTAGTATACTGTGATTTGGTTCAGAGTTTTATGACTGACCATTAGACGACTTGCGGTCATTAAAGCTTAGCCTATCTGTTTTTTTTACTGATTAACAGGCTAGGCGGTGTCAGAGGAAGGCCCCCCTAGTCATAGACTGTTCTCTCTGCTACCGCACGGCAAGCGGTATCGGAGCGCCAAGTCTAGTTCCAAGAGGCTTCTAAACAGCTTCTACCCCCAAGCCATGAGACTCCTGAACAGCTAATCAAATGGCTACCCAGACTATTTGCACCCCCCCCCCCCCTCTTCTAGGCTGCTGCTACGCCGCTATTATCTATGCAGTCACTTTAATAACTCAACCTACATGTACATATAACCTAAATTAACTCGACTAACCAGAGCCCCTGCAATATTGCCTCGCGATTGTTATTTTACTGCTGCTCTTTAATTGTCTGTTACTTTTCTTTTTCTTCCTTTCTTTTTTTTAAGGTATTTTTCTTAAAACTGCATTGTTGGTTCGGGGCTTGTAAGTAAGCATTTCACTGTAAGGTCTACACCGGTTGTATTCGGCGAGTGACAAATAAAATTGGATTTGCTACAAGAGGACTTGAATCACATAGACCATTTCAGTCCATGACAATCCATGACAAACTGTCCTCTGCCCCTGACTATCATCTCAAAATGGTGGACTTCTTACCACTACATTCCCCAACATCGAGCCTATTACAGTAAGCACGTTTGATGTTAAGTTGATTAAATAGATACATTTTCACTGCACGGGTGTTGACACACAGAGGACGAACAGTACACGGCTTTGATCCAATTGATGTAAGATCTGGGAGTGCAGGTCTAGGCCTAAATGTCAACGTAGCAGCAAAGTTGCCAAGCTGCTGTTGAAGTAGGGTGGGTTGGGGTAAGGAGGGGGGGTTGGGGAACGGGCAGGGAAGAGAGGATTTTAAAACGTCTCTCTTGGGGATCTCGTCCAAGGTGATTTATAGAATCCCTCCCAGAACCCCTTCCTCCCCTCGTTGTGTCGCAGGCCCCTGTCCACCATCGACCCCCTGCTAATGGAAAGTATCAGGATACGCTCAGCTAGATGGTCCCGGGTACACCCCGTCGTCCCGGTAACCCTACCCCGTCGCGGTAAACAACCGACATCGTCCACAAAAGGCGTGATTCAGGTGTCACTCAGGGCTGTATGTTGTCCCGCTATTGAATGGAGCAAGAAAAATGAGAAGAAAATACACTATCGGGAGTCCTAATTCATCCCTTTTAAATTCTGACACTGACCATCTCCTCAATTCTGCCACCGACTGCTTTCTGAAAGACATTTTCTTCTTTCATCACTGGGGTTTCTATTTAGGTCTATACAGCAGGATGTCGAAGAAGCCGAGGAAGTTGAGTAACCGGTCCAGAGCCCGTGCCTCTCAGTACTGACAGGGAAGGTCAGAAAGACAGACAAACTCTGAAATGGGCACTGACAGCCAGACAGAGACACCGACAGGTAGGGAGTCTACGATCTACAGCCAGCTACTCTGTGGGGCTGAAACACACAAATGCCTACAAATAAAACGCACACTCACAAACTCACTCCAGAGATCATGCGACCTCACGACGTGGACCTTTATTCACATGTCCCTTGTTTGTACTGAATCAGGCCACTGAGGGAAAAAATCCAATGTACACTTCTCTTGCCTCCACACAGTGCCAGAACAAAGCCAATTGAACTGACAGTCAGTGTGACAGGACTATTGACCCTATAAATGACAGAATCTACCGCTCGCACACCACTGCCCTCAAAGAAAAGCACAAACGTCACAGAAAAGTACCTAAAATATCCTACAAAAAGGGCCTGAAAATTCCCTAGCTCCTACTTCTTCTCATCTCTGAACTGCCTTTCGGTTACTGGCCCAACGCTCTAACCACTAGGCTACCTGCCACCCCAAAGTAAGGGGAGCATCTAGTGAGTATGGGGTTACTGAACCGATTTTTTTCAACGATATAGTCTAAACGAATGCTGTAACGATTCAAATGTATTTGGCTAAGCACCATAAAACCACAGAGGTGTTGCATAGGAAGTGAGACATGCCTTGTTTGCACACACACACACACTCTCTCAAAGCACTCTGGAGTGCCTCTCAGCCATTGTCCAGCAGCCACTAACCAGCAGCCATCCTCACAAATCATCTAAAGAGGAAACAGATGGGACAAAACATTTCTTAACCCAAACAATGCCTAGCCTAGCTAATGCCAACACACACAGTAGCCAAAGCCTAGTTAATGCCAAATTGTTTTGCAATAAAACTACCCTGCTTTATTGATTACAATTTAGTCTAGTCAGACAAGACTGAAGGATAATGTCCAATCCCAAAGCCTTGACCTGAGCAAAAGTTCTAATATTCACACAGTGGTTTGCCTACACAAATACACATGCAAAGACGGTGCGTTTCTTATATCACAGACTGAACAGTGAAGTCCCAGTCAGACATGTTTTGGGTGCGGGGAAACAAGAACCTTAATAATACCACCACTGAGGGAAGGCAGTTTCTCTAGTTAAAGTAGTGTTTCTTATACATGTCCTTGGGCACTTTCCCCACATTTGATCGATTCCACCGCTTGCACACCTGATCCAACTAGTGAAGGGCTTGATGATGATGGCTTGTTGACCAGCTGAATTAAGGTGTGTTCGTACTGGAATAGATTGCATATGTGGATCGCCTGAGGCTCCCAGGACGAGGACTAGTATGAGAAACACTTGACTAGAGTCTGCCCAGTGATAAGGGATCTGATTTCCCTGGCTGGGACTGGGTGACCTCAGGGCGAGGCCTCTGTAGTTTTCCCCTCGTTGCCTCCATGCGTCTGTCACATGGATCTGCCCGCTGGTTCCTGGATTGCACCAGAGTAACCGCCCAAATGGTAGGATGTTAGTTACCATGTGGGTAGTCTGGGGATTATTGTGCAAGTTAATGTCCTTATTTTTGGAGGGGAGTGGTGGTGTAAGTGGGGTTTACTGGCAAGCTGTACCATTTAAACTGTTGGTTATCTCCACATTACAGGTATTCAATTCATACAGCCATGAAGGAGCTATCTTTAGTGTGCATTCCTGGTTGCCTGTCCCCCCCCCCAGCAATAAATGTAATGGCTAAATTTGACACAAGTGTTGAAAAATCATTGCTTTCATACCTCAATCTGTCCGAATACTCCACAACCCGAGATACCCTTTGAAAGGCTCTAACAAAATTACCCTCCTTTTCTCCCTTGCATAGCCCGTGGCTTTCACTAATCACATTACAAGCCGGCATGGGGCCGTAATACCATATCCACTCTGAGCCGTGCTGTTGCGGCAAACTAAGGAACCCCAGAGCAGAGCACATTGCCTTACACTGGACCTAAAATTAGAGTTGCGTGGAAGTCCCTCCCACCAGATAGCAGCCAAGTAGATAGAAAGTGAAAGAAGAATCCTCTTTGCATCATTCCAGTAATTTTCCATTGCATTGGACAGGGTCTAATACTAAGAGACAGGAATGGTCCAAAGCGGGGTAAGTCAGTGGTTTATCTAGACACAACATCCATTTTCCAACCCCCCATGGTCAATAACCTGAATGTGACATTCAGGCAAAACATATTGAGCTGGGGTTTTTTCCCTGAAGCGCTCTTACAGAATGGTTGATCAATTTGCTAGCGGACAAATCACATGTCCTGATGATGACCAACTTAACCTTTGAACCTCCACCCACAGATTCATTTTTGAGGATTTCTTCTCCGTCGCAACATCTGGGATTTAAGGGAAACTGACAGTCACTACCGCATGTGACTAGGAAGCACAAGATCACAAAATGTTTTCATTTGAATTTGTTAAGGTATCCTATGGTAAAAGGTCTTCATGGTGGTTAGAGTACGCTCAATGGAGGAAGAGATTCACCAAACATGGCAGGTTGAAACATTATGAAGGAACATCAGAAAAGTCACTACAGTAGTTCACTAACTGTCATAGACAGTAGTGCAACACGTTCACACTAAATCAGGCTTTCACCCGCTTTGTCGAGGATGAAATCTTCCTTGAGAAATCAAGTTGAAAAAGCAGTTCTACAAACTCCAGTTTTATAGTTTTGGTTCAGAACACATGCTTTTGTATGACACCCCCCCCCCCTTTTGTATTAAAATAGCTGACTGTTTCCAGTGTTTCACAGAGGGCTTGTGGCGAGCCCCCTGCACCCGAAACAAAGGCCGCTATCTGATTCTGAAGTGGAAATTTCCACTGGCAGCTACAGCCAGCCATGATTTGCACATTTGAAACATAATATGCCAAAGGGCAACACCAAACCAGAGGCCTCGAGCAGAAGGCAGAGCTCCATACGCGGCAGCAGTCAGGCTTGGGGCTGTTCAAAACACTGCCCGTCATGACTCACCACTACCACATCAGTCAGCGTTTGTTTAATTGAGCTTGTAGCCCAAATTCCCAACATGGGGGCAGTAGCATTATCAGGGCTTTAGAAGTAATTGGAATCGTCACAGCTTAGGCTAAAAGTACATGCAATCGTTCCTAGTCATTGTGACACCAGTTGTGAGCTAATCTGGGAACCGACCCAGTAAGTCAGCCCTGACGCAGAAGACTCACAAAGCTTACCTGGGGATACATCCTATACATCTGTCATTTAGGCCCTTTCTAAAGTGGAAACCTTAGAAAAACTCCACTTTGTTCTCTTTTAGCCAGCGGGACAATATGAGTGGTTGGTTTTGTTCACCGAGGGGGAGAGACACTGCGATAGAGATAAACAGGCGTCCCAGCGATCCGGGGAGAAAACATAACAGTGCTGTTCCCTCAGGTAATGAAATGTGTGTTGGGAAAAAAAGAAAGCTTGTTTTTCTGCACAGTTGATGCCAAGTTCTGCAATAAACTAGGTCAGACAGTAACTTTAACTTTAGTTCCAGAGATGTAGCTGTGGTGGCGGAGGGTAGAGAATGCGCTTCGATAGGAGCGAACAAGGTCAACCTCCGGGATGTTCCTGGCAAAAAATGTTTTTTCTGCCAGCGTTTTTTCGGGCCACTTAATTAAAAAATAAAATAAAAAATATTTCTGTGTAAACTTAAACAACTGAAACTAGATAAAGTATGATGGACCTTTCTCATATATCTATATCTATATCTATATAATTTTTTATTATAATCTTTGAGAACTAAAAAAAAAATCACCAAAATAAAAACTAGACAGTCAGGGAGAATTGAAAATGACGAAAACAATGAATTTAGCAGTATTGATTTTGTTTGCGCAAAAAAACACACCATTAGCCATGGCAAAGTGCATAGAATTGCAGGACATTTGCTTTAAAATGGCAACATTTTCTGTCAATTCAATGGCAAAATGTGCAGAATTACTGAAAATGTGCTTTAAAACTGCAAAAAGTTCTCAGCTCCATGGAGAAAGTATTAGAATGACAGGAAATTGGCAGAAAAAAAGTTCCTCTACACCGCCAAGATGGGGGTCTCTAAAATGTTCTCATTGCCATGCCCCAGTTCCAAGATGATTGACAAGAAAAGTATCGTCCAACCCATCGGGTATCTCACTGCACCCTCGTATGCCATGTCCTGAAATATACAGACAGACGGATTAAAAGTAGGCCCAAATGTACATACTTCTGACTGCCAACTATAACTTTTGGACTCTATAATGACTGTTGTGCTGTATAATTTGCGAATTGTCTAGTAATAAATCCAAACATTAGTTTATCCTGGATTAAGCATTTTCGTTAACTAATTTCGTTAGTTATGTTCCAACATTCCCTCCATCTTGTGACATCAGTTCTTTAAATCTTGTTCTAATAGTTTCTATTTTTTTATCAGTTGGATAGGCTCTCTGCAGTTTTGTGCATCTTCCCTATCATATGAATATCCTTTTCTGACTCAAATAGGATTCCCTCAAGATTGTGCTGGTGCCCAAATTATTTCAAATCTACATTTCTTGATATGAAACTTTCAAGTTGCATGTATTTGAAAATATCGACATTGGTCAGTCCAAAATTGCTTTTTAATTCTGTCATGGAAATAACTTTATTTCCTATTGCCAAGTCCTTTACGGTTTCTATGCCTTTTAGTTTTCCAGGTGGACCAACTTATCTGTGGATTCTGAAAATCTATCCAAGGATTGCATTTTTAATTGTACCATATCCAAAGCCAGCATTCACAATAACATAAGCCTATGGTGTAAGATTATGCTACTGTTTCTATAGCCTATCTTTAACAGATGGCACTGAATCAATGGAACAGACATTGTGTCATTGCCTCATTTGGTATCAGATGTCAGGATACGGAGGGCAGATGCCTCAATTCCCAGAATTAAACCAGGGAATACGCCAAGTGGGTCACATCAACAGACCAATGCATTCTTAGAGATAGCAAAGGTCAGTTGGTTTTGGCGAAAACATTGCTAGAGTGACTTTTAGAAGAAACTTTGCAACAGAACCGAGGCTGTTGAAACCATAGACCCCTGTACGGTCTATAGACCCCTGTACGGTCTTCTTCAGGGGCCTTCTTGAGCGTCTCAGATTAGGAGTACTGATCTAGGATCAGGACCCTTTAGTGCTGGGAATTGCCAGGGACCTAAAGATACAATAGTATCATGATACTTCGGTGCCGATACAAAATGTGTTCCAATTCTCACAATTCTACATGTATTGCTATTCAATACTGTGATCTTATTGCGACTCGATGTGCCAAACAATATTGCTCACCATATGTCTGCTGCAGAGGGACGAGAGAGCCATGAGAAAACAAGTTTTGATCAGTGCTGAAAACAAAATATACTGCGTTCTGGTGCAGGTACAGCCAACTACCGCAAACATCATTTTGCACTATTGTCAAAAATAATATCCCGATACGAAACTATCACTAGGACCCATGATCTAGGATCAGGTCCTATTCATTAGAATGGAAGGCAAAACTGATCCTAGATCAGCACTCCTACTCTGAGATGATTTTTGAATACGGGACCAGAACTGCATGGCAGACAGTCTATATTCCCTGCGTGTGAGCCGGGCAGCAGGATTAATCTTCTAACCCATGACCCAGGGCAACAGTGTTGCTCCTGCGGCTAATTAATCCACTTTACCCAGAGGGCTGATCTGGGGCTGTGCTGTGGGATCAGCCTCACTGACACCGACTCGGACTCAATGGCTTTGGAGCCAGATGGGCAAGAGACTGAGGCCCGTCTTAAGGTGGGACACTGGCTGCATGTCTTGAGGTGGGACACTGACCTGGATGCATGACCGACATTGATAGTGACTTTATTAGAGGCAGGTGAGATGCAAAAAAATGGCATAGAACCCACCTTGATGACTGACATTGGCTTTCATATCTGTAGTTTTGTGAGACACCGATAATGACAAGGGATATAGAGCCATAAGGCCCATATTTGTCTACTTTAAAAACGAAAATAAGGTGTTTTTCATACCTTTCTGCATTTCTTTTTCACACTCTCCCTCCTATGGCCAGCAGTCAAACACTTCTCTCCACCTCTTCCTTTTAGCTTTGCTCGTTCTTCTTCGGTGGGCTCAGACAGTAACACAAGCTGGTACAAACAAGCGGGGAACTGACACCCACAGCTGCCGCATGTAGCCCCCCCCCTCTTCCTCCTCCCTCCTGCAATCCAGCACTAGGCCTACATTTTCAGGGAGGAATTACTCTCTTCTTACACCTCTCTCTCTCTCTCTCGTCTCATAAACATGGGACATATTTAAAACAGCCCTACTTTTTGGTGGTGGCCCCTGGTTTCGCACCTTAAACCATGTGTATGTGGTTACACGTCCTGTTTGGGCATCTGCCCACCTGCATACACACACATAATAATTGACTGACTATTGGGTGACTTGTTCAAAGCCAGGGGATCAAACTCTCCTATGTTTCTAAATGGGAGTTTAAACGGTCACTCAGGCCACAACCCAGCTACCTTTCAGCTATAATTGAACATTTTCTAACTTTTAAGCTAAACGTGGGCTACTTTTCATCCCAATTAGCCTACTATGTTAGTTCTTAGACATAGGCTTTTCGTTTGAGGATATAATAGACCAAATCATGTGGGTCAGATTCAGTAAACACAATACTAGGCTTATGTAGATGTTCTGCAAATGGTCTACTTGCTTTTCATTTCAATGAGATGATAGAAACAAGAGCCCTGCTGAAAACAGAGTCCGGGGTCGCTAAATAAAACCTGTGGTCATGTGACGAGTGAGTGGGCAGACTAAGGCCCGACAACAACTTGGCAATGCTTGGCAAAGCCAAAACACAAAACATAAATCCAACACAACGACTCAATATCAATGCGTTTGTTGGCTGAACTTCTGAATATATAGTATAGCATTAACGTGATCGGACGAGTCAAGCGCCTACTATACAAATACAAAGAGCGAGACAAGAACGGATATAAACATGGCATCGATATCAACATCTCTACACCTAAGAATAGTTGCACATACACTCGTGGGAACTTGTGGGATAAAGATGCCTAATTGATTACCCGTGGTGGACAGATGGGACTGAACATGACACATTAATCAAGGTCTAATGAAGCAAAGCCCTGGCTCAGCAGCACTCTCAAAGGCACGACCACCTTGTCCTTGAGCATCGTCCAGATGTTGGCATACACAGCAAGCCACTGGCTGGCACAAATGACAACAAAAACGAGCGTTAAGAAAGCTAAAATGGAAATTAATTAAAATGTTCACATTTTCAAACCAGGTTTAATCAGGATTAGGCTACAAGTCAACACTGAGGAAATTAATGTTCTGATGTAGGCCTTTTGACCTAGGCCCTAATTGTGTTTGTGCTTGCCCACTACGGGACCTCCTCGCTACAATTCCATCACAAAGAAGACATTCCAACATGTCAAATAAGTTAAGACTAGTACTTCCTGAAATACATTTGATATTTTAGTAATTTAGCAGACGCTCTTATCCAGAGCGACTTACAGGAGCAATTAGGGTTAAGTGCCTGGCTCAGGAGCACAGCAACACATTTTCCACCTAGTCGGCTTTCGGTTACTGGCCCAGCGCTCTTAAGCGCTAGGCTACCTGCCGCCCTGACAAGACAGACGAATGACAAGAGACCGACGACATTAGACAAAACTGTCTCAGAACAGAAATCGCATCTGAGGCACGTGGCATAATACTATTGCACGTTCATTGGGCAATACTACCTAGCACTAAGCCAAGCCAGGGGATGTGTGTGTGTGTGTGTGTGTGTGTGTGTGTGTGTGTGTGTGTGTGTGTGTGTGTGTGTGTGTGTGTGTGTGTGTGTGTGTGTGTGAGAAAGAGAGGGACCATTCATTCCTTGGGGCTGATTTTATCGTCCGACTGCTATAAAAGGCCTATGAGATGACTGCCTCACATCTGTGGCTGCTTAACCGTTAAGTAAGCTTGGTTGCATCAAAAAAGGGGATTGTAATTTTGTGTACGATAGGATGCTAAATGGTAACACTGTTATTAAGCTGGTGCCCAAATTCCTTGTTTACGACTGGAGAATGTGGTTACCCAACTGAAGTCAGGGATGTTGTGTCTATTGTTTCTCCACTGTACCCACTGTACCACGTTGAATTGGGTATAGTCAAGATTAGGGATGGGCATGAGTAATCGCGTACTAGAACTAACGTCAAAGCTAAATTTAACCAGAGATAAAAAAATATATACACTACCGTTCAAAAGTTTGGGGTCACTTTTATTTTTTTAATTTTTATTTTACCGTTATTTTACCAGGTAAGTTGACTGAGAACACGTTCTCATTTGCAGCAACGACCTGGGGAATAGTTACAGGGGAGAGGAGGGGGATGAATGAGCCAATTGTAAACACTTAGAAATGTCCTTGTTTTTGAAAGAAAAGCACATTTTTTGTCCATTAAAATAACATCAAATTGATCAAAGATACAGTGTAGACATTGTTAATGTTGTAAATGACTATTGTAGCTGGAAACGGCTGATTTTTAATGGAATATCTACATCATCAACCATCACTCCGGTGTTCCAATAGCACGTTGTGTTAGCTAATCCAAGTTTAGCATTTTAAAAAGGCTAATTGACCATTAGAAAACCCTTTTGCAATTATGTTAGCACAGTTGAAAACTGTTGTTCTGATTTAAAGAAGCAATAAAACAAGCCTTCTTTAGACTAGTTGAGTATCTGAAGCATCAGATACGCACCACCTCTACGCAGACGACACCATTCTGAATACTCTCCTTCCGTGGCCTCCATCTGCTCTTAAATACAAGTTAAACTAAATGCATGCTCTTCAACCGATCGCTGCCTGCACCTGCCCGCCCATCCAGCATCACTACTCTGGACGGTTCTGACTTAGAATATGTGGACAACTACAAATACCTAGGTGTCTGGTTAGACTGTAAACTCTCCTTCCAGATTCACATCAATCATCATCAAGCCAACAAAGCATCCTTCACTCATGCTGCCAAACATACCCTCGTAAAACTGACCATCCTACCGATCCTCGACTTCGGCGATATCATTTACAAAATAGCCTCCAATACCCTACTCGATAAATTGGATGCAGTCTATCACAGCGCCATCCGTTTTGTCACCAAAGCCCCATATACTACCCACCATTGCGACCTGTACGCTCTCGTTGGCTGGCCCTCGCTTCATACTCGTCGCCAAACCCACTGGCTCCAGGTCATCTACAAGACCCTGCTAGGTAAAGTCCCTCCTTATCTCAGCTCGCTGGTCACCATAGCAGCACCCACCTGTAGCACGCGCTCCAGCAGGTATATCTCTCTGGTCACCCCCAAAGCCAATTCCTCCTTTGGCCGCCTCTCCTTCCAGTTCTCTGCTGCCAATGACTGGAACGAACTGCAAAAATCTCTGAAACTGGAAACACTTATCTCCCTCACTAGCTTTAAGCACCAGCTGTAAGAGCAGCTCACAGATTACTGCACATGTACATAGCCCACCTATAATTTAGCCCAAAATACCTCTTCCCCTACTGTATTTATTTATTTAGCTACTTTGCACATTCTTCCACTGCAATTCTACCATTCCAGTGTTTTACTTGCTATATTGTATTTACTTCGCTACCATGGCCTTTTTTTTGCCTTTACCTCCCTTATCTCACCTCATTTGCTCACATTGTATATAGATTTATTTTTCTACTGTATTATTGACTGTATGTTTGTTTTACTCCATGTGTAACTCTGTTGTTGTATGTGTCGAACTGCTTTGCTTTATCTTGGCCAGGTTGCAATTGTAAATGAGAACTTGTTCTCAACTTGCCTACCTGGTTAAATAAAGGTGAAAGAAAAAAATAATAATAAATCAGCATTTGTGGGTTTGATTACAGGCTCAAAATAGCTAGAAACAAAGACCTTTCTTCTGAAACTCGTCAGTCTATTCGTTCTGAGAAATTAAGTCTATTCCATGCGAGAAATTGCCAAGAAACTGAAGATCTCGTACAACGTTGTGTACTACTCCCTTCACAGAACAGCGCAAACTGTCTCTAACCAGAATATAAAGAGTGGGAGGCCCCGGTGCACAACTGAGCAAGAGGACAAGTACATTACAGTGTCTAGTTTGAGAAACAGACGCCTCACAAGTCCTCAACTGGCAGCTTCATTAAATAGTATCCAAAAAACACCAATCTCAACGTCAACAGTAAAGAGGCGACTCCGGGATGCTGTCCTTCTAGGCAGAGTTGCAAAGAAAAATCCATATCTCAGACTGGCCAATAAAAATAAAATATTAAGATGGGCAAAAGACCAGACACTGGACAGATAAATGGCTCTCTGTACACCCATGTAGATATTCCTTTTTTTTTTTTTTATACTGCCGTTTCCAGCTACAATAGTCATTTACAACAGTAACAATGTCTACACTGTATTTCTGATCAATTTGATGGTATTTAAAAAATGGACAAAAAAAAGTGCTTTTCTTTCAAAAACAAGGACATTTCTAAGTGACCCCAAACTTTTGTACGGTAGCGTAGACTGTAAACCTATTAGGTGGAATGTGCTTTATGTGCTTGCCCGAACAGGCAAGTGAAAAGACAACGTTATTTTGCTTTGACTCTAGGGTTCTATTTGTACATGTGCATTTGCGGTGCACAACAAAAAAGAGACCAAGCCAAGCATCACACAGTTCTCCCTAAATTACCTTCCCCCCCTTGTGTCTCATTCACTCAATTGCATTCCGACCACTTCCTCCACACACACAAGCTCCCGTTAGGCTTACAGAAATGTCTATTAAAACATATCTAACTGATGGGATACACAAGCTACATTCCATGCCAAATGACAGTTTTATCACAAATTCAAAATGGACTGGTTGATTTAAGTAGGAAAAGTGTATTTATCATCAGAATCCTTAAGCATAGGCCTGATCACCAAACAGATGTCGCAGCGGTAATTCATCACCATGCAATGTAGTGTTCAATGTGGAATTGTTCATTCATTTTGAAAATGCCAAAGAACAACCAGAATAAACTCAATTGAACGTCTCTGTATATCAAAAATAATAAAGATTTGGGTTTGTAACCCTGCAACGTTTTTTCTTCTTCTTTGAACTCGCCAAATTAAGCACTGTTTCAAATGATCACTGAGAATAACTGTCCCAGACACAAAATCACTTCACACCGGCAAATGTTCTATTTTATTCGGTTGTATTACATCATAGTTTGGGTGTGACTTGACTGTGATAAGGGCTCATGAAATAAGAGCGTCTTGTCTGCTAAATTAACAAAACAAGGCTATGCCATTGCACAGCAATAGGCTTCTATGCAAGCGCTACTGCTGAGGTGCAAGCGCTACTGCTGCCTTTTTGAAGATTGTGTTCCATGATATAATATAACCAGTTGATATTACGGTTTTAAAAAATGTATCTGAAATGCTTTTTTATTGGCTGAATATCAGACAGTATATTAGGTACACCACCCTGTTCACGAAAATGGATCACACCTACAGACAGTGAATCACACGGCTGTGGCTTGCTATATAAAGCAGGCAGACAGGCATCCAGTTACTGACATTAGAATGGGCAAAACGAGTGACCTAAGTGACTTTGAGCGTGGTTTGATCATCAGTGCCAGGTGCACCGGATCCAGTATCTCAGAAACAGCCACCCTCCTGGGATTTTCACGCATGACAGTCTAGGATTTACAGAGAATGCTGTGACAAACAAAAAACATCTAATCAGCGGTAGTCCTGTGGGCAAAAACAGCTTGTTGATGTCGAAGGAGAACGTCAAGAATTGTGCAAGCTAACAGGCGGGCCAAAAACATGCAAATAAGGGCACAGTACAACAGTGGTGAGCAGAACAGCACCTCAGGAATGCACAACTCAATCCTTGTCACGGATGGGCTATTGCAGCAGACGACCACACCGGGTTCCGAAGAATAGGCTCCAGTGGGCACACAATCATCAACACTGGACAATTGAGGAGTGAAAGACATTGCCTGGAACATGACAGTGAGTTCAGTTTACTTGAGTGGCCTGCGGAGTCCCCAGACCTCAACCCAATAAAGCATAATTGGGATGAGATGGAACGGGCTGTTGGCAGCATGAATGTACCAACGTCTAATCTGCAGCAACTGCGTGATGCCATCGCGTCAGCATGGACCAACATCCCTGTGGAATGTTTCCGACACCTTGTAGAATGGCCCGAAGAATTCAGGCTGTTCTGGTGTAGGGTTGGGCGATATGGCCAAAATATCATATCATGGTGTTTTTCAAATTTATGACGGTATTTTATGTTTTTTTGATTAATAAAAGGTCTAAATTTACTTAATGAGTAGTGCGTGACCCTAGGGTGGCAACATATACAGTAATCCCTCGTTTATCGCGGGGGTTACGTTCCGAAAATGACCCGCGATAAGTGAAATCCGCGAAATAGAAAACTTTTTTTTTTTTTTTACAATTAGCAACTATTACATGTATACAAATACAGTGACTCACGTGTAGGCCGTTTCGTCGACATTATGGGTTTAGGAGATGTTCGAAATTACAAGATAATTTGGCCAACTTAATGTAAATTTGCCAAGCTGTTTTATGTACGTACACATAACTGCACGAGACGACAAAATGATAGCACAATTCGTAGCATGTTTTGATACAAGAAGCGGGAGTGAGTTTTTAGCGAATCAGAATGCAGAGCACAATGCACCAAAAAAAAAAAAAAAATGCATTATGAAAATCCGCGAAATAGCGAATCCGCGATAAGTGAACCGCGAAGTGGCGAGGGATCACTGTATTCTAAATGATTTCAATGGGTCTTTCTCCATTCGGGAATGTTTTATTCTGTTCAATTCAACTTCAACCTAAAATAATTTCCTGCATTTCCACCAATTTCTGCATTTCCTGCACTCATTTGAGATCATTTCCACACTGCCACAATATGAGCAAAAATACTAGGCCTTATTTTTAACCAAATGTTGCAATTGCGATTTAGATCAAAACACTTGGGTGAAATTTTGGAATCATGATAATAGAATGTTTATTATAATTCTAGATAGATTCTAGTGGGCACTTTGAATACAGTGTTGTTTGACATGACAACGAATGAAAATGCCATGGACGACTTGTGACAGGGTAGGAACCAAAGTGATGCTCAGTGTTTCCTAGGGGACCCTATCATCTTTGGCTACAATAAAAATTATTCATATAGCCAACATATTCATGCTTCGCCTATTCCTCTTTGATTTAGAAGATACTGTTGCACAAACAACATGCTGATTTAAGCCTCCACCAGTACTGGTATCAGGCTTTATTAGCTAGCTACGTTCGCTCTGACTCAGTACTTTTATTAGCTAGCTAGCCAGCTAACTAGCGATTAGCATTAGTGGCTAACACGATTTAGCTTAACTTGCTAAGAAAATACAAACTAGCTGTTTGCAGATGTAAGAAACACAAACTAATATTGTAATTATAGAACGCTTGTGGATTTATATTAAGCTCAAAGTGGAAACAACATTGTTCTCATCAACATTGTTGCGTGTGCTGCATTGACCATGCAGACTGAACGCAAGTGTCTCGTGGTCAAACACCAACAAAATGCGCTCCTTGAGTGACAGGGGGCGGGACTAGGTCTGTGTGGAAAGCGGCATGTAGAGAGAGCGGAGAGGGATGATTCAAGTAGCGGAGTAAACTATAAAAATGGACGTTACACACGGCGTATCACATTTAACAAACCAAACATTAAAACAGCGTTATAAAAGGTAAAGTAAAAACCCAAACCGGTCCGTGCATAAATACCGGTATATAGTAAAATACGGTATACCGCCCAACGCTATTCTGAAGGCAAAGGGGGGTCCGATCCAGTACTAGATGGATGTACCTAATAAACTGGCTGGTGAGTGTATATGGGGCAATTTGTGAGTGTATATGGGAATTTGTTATCTGTAATGGTTATGATAAATGAGCCATTGTATACAGATAAATGCGCAAATGTACTTCCAGTGCGGGCCTCCTTTCGGGTAGCCAAAGAAAAGAAAATTGAGTACTCGAACACTCAAAAAATGGAAAATGCCCATCCCTAGTCAAGATTTGACATGTTGGCACTACTTAGTGCCCATGGGAAAGTTGAAGGCCAGTTTGTCAGCATACTGCACCAACTCTGATAATTCTCTGGTCTGACTCAAAAAAAAGAATGGTTCAACAATAAATCTAATATTATTTCTCCCACGTTGGATACGGTCGCTGTCCTCGGTTCTGAAACAATCTTCAGTGCCCCGTAGAATTGCCGCCTTTCCCTATGTTGTTATGTGCATAATATCAAAATTAACCAGCATATTGGGAGTGAGAACAATGCAGCAGAGGCAGCAGCAGCAGAGACAAGCATACAGCCTTTGCCTTAGCTTAATTGTCTAAGAAAATTGAAGAAAGAAGAAACCCCAATTTAATTAGGTCTATAATTCAGTTCTCTGCTGCCAATGACTGGAAAGAATTGCAAAAATCACTGAAGCTGGAGTCATATCTCCCTCTCTAATTTTAAGCATCAGCTGTCTGAGCAGTTTACCGATCACTGTAACTGTACACAGCCAATCTATAAATAGCACACCCGACTACCTCATCCCATATTATTACTTACCCTCTTGCACCCCAGTATCTTTACTTGCACATCATCATCTGCACATCTATCACTCCAGTATTAATGCTAAATTGTAAATGTTTTCGCCTCTAGGGACTATTTATTGCCTACCTCCCTACATTTGCACACACTGTACATAGATTTTTCAATTTTTCTTTTATTGACTGTACGTTTGTTTATGTGTAACTGTGCTGTTGTCGCACTGCTTTGCTTTATCTTGGCCAGGTCGCAGTTGTAAATAAGAACTTGTTCTCAACTGGCCTACCTGGTTAAATAAAAAATAAAAATAAATCAATAGCCTAAGTGTTAAATGTGCCTGGCTTTATAAATCATCCATATACATCTACAGAAATTAGAAAGATCTTGCTTCTGTTGCCTGTTTAAGTGTGTTTAATAGCCTACTTATTCCGTGAGCACCAAGCCTCATGCAATTGGCAAATTTCACTGTTTTTAATATTTGCTATGCTGTAATAAAGGCTTCACAAAAAAACAGACTGGTATTACTTATCATTTATTTAGTGTGGTTTACACCTATTCCAAACAGGCAGAAAAATGATATTGTAATCTAACAGCACCTGTGTCGTCACACATAATATGCACACAGCTCTTGCTCCTATACCCTCCTTTTTCTTGATCTCCTTCTTGTTATTATTACAATTATTGTTATCATCATCGTTATAATAATAAGTCATGTTGTCATCATTAGTAGGCTTGTATAACCACCATCGAGCTGTAGGCCTAAGAGGGTGTCCTAATTAGTCCTAATATCGTAACTTACTTAGGCCTGTATTTCAATATATAGGCTACAGTATCAATCAATCATTCGTTCATGCCATCACACAGCATATGAAACATTCATGCTTTGAAATGCAATCAAGCATTTTAGTTTTAAAATTGAATAATTAGCCTAAACAATAATTAAACCGCAATTCACGAATGCATGCAACTGTTTTTAGTCTGCTGTAATAAAATGCTTTTTATATATTTTTCCCCTGTTCGAACAGACTCTCTGGTACACTTATTTACTTCCCCTTTGCCCCCTGAGCATAGAGTAAACATAAGCCCTTTAGATTTTTTTTTTCACGCGTTCCACATCCCTTTTGCTGTAGACATCGTGTTCGGAGTTTGTTATAACCAATTTATTGATGTGATTGTGACTAAGGCTATAAGTCAGGCCCTATCGGTCACATGCATGTGATGCTTACATGTTTCACGTAAAGAGAGCAAGGGTTGGGGGAATCGGATATGTTTTTCGTAAAGAAATGAGGGATTTCGGTAACAGAACTTTTTTAGGCAGAACTAAGTAAGAAACTAAACGGCTGACATGATGTTGCAGGTTCAGCGGGGACAGCTATTGCTGTGCTGCTTTCGCTGCGGTACGGAGGAGAGCGAGAAAACGTGTGCCAGTCACACAGGAAAAATACGTTTAAACAATCGATTGGTCGAAAGAACAGGACGACTCTCGGTCGACCAAGATGCTTTTTGGTCCGGTACAGCCCTAGTCCTACCGTTTCTGTACTATACTTTGGTATGCGGTATTACCAGAAGTGCACACAAGGGGTGCCATTTAAAAAAAATAAAGGGCCTCCCGAGTGGCGCAGCAGTATAAGGCACTGTAACACAGTGCTTGAGGTGTCACTACAGACCCGGGTTTTATCCTAGGCTGTGTCGCAGCCGGCCATGACCGCTCCATGTCATTGTCAAAGATACAGGCCTTTTGGCAATCTCAATCATTGGTTGTTAGAAATAACATTAATATTTTCCATGACAACATGTGGCGCCTCGAACATAGAATTTGAATTATAACAAAGTCAAAAATAAACATTTAGCTGCTAGCTAGGCAAGTTGTTGCACTTTGAGTCTTAAAATCAAAGCAGAGGTTTTGTGGTTGGAATTGCAGTATATATTTAGTTTGAGAATTTTACATGAGCTAGTGACTTTTGACAGACTGGTTTTGTCTGGACAAACAAAAACAAAAAAAACAGTTGCTTATTAACCGGATACGAACGTGTTCTGTGAGGGGGAAAAAAAGACAGAGTTCCAATATTTGAATAATCGTTGTGTTTGGAGGATAGCTGTGAGGATTATCGAATCAGTATCAATAACTCTGTTCTCCTTGAGCTCATTAATGATAGAATGTTCATATCTGAAGATGGCAGAAAGGCCAGTCTCTTTGGCAACGACAAGGATAGGCAAGGAGTGGAACGTTAGTTAAAGAGACTGGTACTCAGGCTAGAATGTCTCTGCTGTAAGTAAGAAGCTTGATCATGACATCTAGCCACTTAGCTAGCAAATTAGCAAACTAAATGCAAAGCTGGAGCCCTGAGCTGGATCTAATTTAGTTGACATATTTTAGATTTCTTATAGTTATACTTAATATATGGTTATAAAGCAGTGGCGTAGCACGCACCCCTGCAGCCCCCAACCCAAATGTTTTAGCTTTTTTTTTTACCGTCGGTATTTCAAAATATACCATATACCGCGGTATCGCCCAAGCCTACTGCAATTACTTTTATTTAAAACAAACAGGCTTTGGCTACCTTGATTTTGAGAGCAAAGCTAAGTAGCTTATTATGGCTAGAGTTTGACTAAATATCTTAATTATTTTAGCATGTCAACAGCTATATTCACAATCAGTTATGTAACAGGTTGCAGGAGCATTTACCCTTACAGTGACAGACATCAGGAAAGTCTCATTTAATGTTCAATTACGGTCAGATGCCGTGATGTTAAGCCTAACCAGTGGTGAAAGTAGATTTTTTACCTGCACGGGCATTTTCGTAGTATTTTTTTTAATACTACAAAAATTACAGGGTGGCCTTCTCTGCTGACACTGACAAACAGATCAATAAAAACGATGTCTGATCCATATAAATCGGCCTACGAAAAGGGGAAACAAATACAATATGACGTCCAGCTAACCTGGAGGAAACTATTGTCCAAAAGTGGCACTGACCCAATGACAAAGACAGTGAATATGCACACTTACCGGGGATATGGCCGATGTTCTCCGCTGGTGCCAATAAGATAGGCTACTGTTCGCTCAATTAATAATTTTTATAACTAAAAGATAGATTGGAGTCTTTTCATTGTCATCTCTTTACAGCAATAGCCATTTGCTTTCCAAACTCTTTTTCGACGATTGTATTTTTAAATATTGCAATATGCCTGGCTGTTTCACTCGGCTTTTCACTGACAGTTGCAACTTAATCACCTATTGGTATTTGCAGCGCGCGCTGCTCAAATTGCGGGCCCTTCCGACTGTAGGCTATGTGATTTAAAACAATCGACAGGTTGTTTTTTAAGAAGCTAATGATCCTCTGTGGCCAAATCATGCTTTCTGGTGTGGGAACCTATTTTGAACGATTTTTTCTTTCTTTCTGTATAGACAGGAGTAAGGTAATTAGACTATATGCATTTTGGCAATTTAATTCAATTTACTTTAGGGAAAACCTAGCTTTCCCTAGCCTTATGGACACGCCGCCTATGCCTTTTAACGTGGCATAAACACAACCAGTCACGATGTTTTCATCCGACTGTCAAACAAGCGATCATTCGTTCACTCACAAAATAATTTCAGCATCCAAACCCCAATAGTGCACCCGCTATTTAATGAATGGAAAGGGACAGTCACAAAACACCTACGTGTAATGAAAGTCTGCGATTGTCAATAGGCCTACACTCGTAGCCTGAATTGATGCATCATCCATCCACTGTTGTCCGTGCGCGCCTCGGTCAGCGTATACTCCCCAGTTTCAGGTCAATTCGCACATTTCTCATGCGGCTGACATGCAGTCATGTTAAATAATGGTGTATTAGCCTATAGTTTTTTTTTTTTTTAGACATGTTGTATTAATTTTGATAGGCTCATATTTTACCGGTATGGCATACCCCCACTATTTATTTAAACCGCCTTACTTTCACCCCTGCTCCAAACAGCAGAATTTCGTAATTTGGGATTAGCGAGCGCAGCATGAAGCCTGTCATATACTGTACGGCTCCAGTGACAGATAGGTTTGGTAAACGGGGTATGCATTTGGGTGGCCAGGTGGCGTCACCTTCCTATGGCTTTAGAGTCCTTGGTCATGTTCATTAGGCAATGAGAAACGCATTCATTTTTCGTTCCAAAACGTTTTCAAACCTTTTTCCGTTCTGTGCCCTAATGAACATGACACCTTTGATTTCATATTTGAAGTGGAGAGGTCCTTGAGAGAAATTATGCAGTTGACCCTCCTCCAGTCTGACTCTCCGAGGGTGGGTGTTTGTTCTATTGTTCATTCGTCCCTCAGCAGCCAAGATGTAGAAAAGGCTAACTGCGCACAATAAAAAGTATCTGATTACCACTTAATAGCCTTTCCCATGAGGGGAGGGGGGGGGCACTGTGAAACTCTTGGTACACTAGGTTTACAGTGGAACTGTAAAAAACTAAATTAATAGCCTTTCCCATGAGGGGAGGGGGCACTGTGAAACTCTTGGTACACTAGGTTTACAGTGGAACTGTAAAAAACTAAATGTTCACAAGGGACTGAATCTGAGGCACAGAGAATACAGAGTTAAGCCTTTAGCTATTCAACAATCTGTGTGCACATGGCATGACACATGCAGAGCATCTTGAGTCAGAAGCCAGTGAGTTCTATAGCATGTTTTTAGCCAGAACAGTTTTCTGTGGACCCCAGGAAGAGTAGATGCTGCATGTGCAGTAGCTAAAGGCGATCCTCAAACTCCCGAGTGGGCTCCCGAGTGGCGCAGCGCTCTAAGTTACTGCATCTCAGTGCAAGAGGCGTCACTACAGTCCCAGGTTTGATTCCAGGCTGTATCACATCCGGCTGTGATTGGGAGTCCCATAGTGTGGCGCACAATTGGGCCAGCATCGTCCAGGTTTCGCCGGGGTAGGCCATCATTGTAAATAAGAATGTGTTCTTAACGGACTTTCCCAGTTAAATAAAGGCTACATAAAATAAAAACTACATTAAAACAGCAGTCTGTGCCGGGCAGGTAAGGGTTAATGCATTACCTAAACCCTTTCTTCCCATCCACTAATGACACCAACCCTGTAATAATATGCAATTATGTGAAACAACTTAGTCTACGTCAACAGGGAAGAAAATGGTGCTGTCTGACATTACTCCTTTGTTTATATAACGTTAGCACTTTACTAAGCACATGCATGGTCGAGAAAAAGCCAGCCAACAGCACTTCGAATAGGAGCACGTCTAGAACATTCTATTGCGTGTGCAAAATTCGTAACTTCACTTTCAGGTTTGCTGAACCAAGAGCCAATGCGTATCAAAAGTGAAACTGCATAGAAAATGTACAATTCGTTAATCAGTCTGTCTGATGTACAAAATAATTGAATACGCAGTTTATCACGAGCGACTGATATCCACAGCACGAGCTAGGCCTAACAAGTACTACACCTGCTTATCAACAACGCTGAATGTATCGACTTATACAATATTGACTTGAGTTTCACATTTTACTGTTATGAAAATATGATCACATTTTTTGCCAACGAGACGTACGCCAACGCACAGCTGATAATGGGTCTAAATGCATTTTGCTCGTCCATCGTTAGCGGAGGGGGGCGTATTTTCAAAAATCGATGAAACGATGGTTAAGGTTGAATCCCTATCATATATATTTATATACACACATCAGACAAATAAACTAGCTTTTACAACGATATCCCAACTGCAACCACGCCTATTAACATACAAACCTGTATAGTCACGTTTGACGCTGCAAAGCAACACAAATATTAGGACACTTACCAATCAATACCGTCCTCGATATCTGCTCGTCTCTTCTTCACCGATACCAATGAGAGAAATAGCAGGCCAATAAAACAAACAAAAACGCTGCACTTCAGATAACTAGCTACAGTAACGTTAGCTACACAACTGTCTTATCTACACGGGATAGGCTACAGCCCATGCAAAGCGTCTTCATTCAACTCGCGATGTTGGTGGTTGACTCCGGTTTGCTCGATATTGGCTTGCTGGCTAGCTATGTAGCAATATTTATCAACACTGTAACAGACAGAAAACTGCGAAGCGGACATCACGATCAATTAAACCGATTCAAAAAGGCGACAACTGCTCCTCAGACGACTATATATGTTGATTTCCAGGTGTACAATATTCTCGTGGTCAATTTTGAACGGTTCTTCAAGCACGTAGTGCTCGTAGTCCCTCCTCCTAGCCCGTTTAACGGAGACAGAGTCGTGTACAGTGCATACGCGGGATTGCTGTGTTCTGGTTGGAAGGAGGAATTGATGCAATGCTCACGTAGTTTTTCCTGGCTGGCTGGCATATGCTGTGTTTTTCCTGGCTGGCATCAGAGATGGGAGAACTCCCCCCCCCCCCTTTTTTTATTAAACCTTTATTTAACTAGGCAAGTCAGTTAAGAACAAATTCTTATTTACAGTGACGGCCTACCAAAAGGCTAAAGGCCTCATGAGGGGACGGGGCCTGGGATTAAAAATAAATACAATATAAATAAAGGACAAAACACACATCACAATAAGAGAGACAACACTACACAAAGAGAGACCTAAAGACAACAACATAGCAAGGCAGCAACACAAAACACGGTACAAACATTATTGGGCACATAACAAAGGGCAAGAAGGTATAGACAACAATACATCACACAAAACAGCCATAACTGTCAGTAAGAGTGTCCATAATTGAGTCTTTGAATGAAGAGATTGCGTAAACTGTCTCGTTTGAGTGTTTGTTGTAGCTCATTCCAGTCGGTAGCTACAGCGAACTGAAGAGGAGCGACCAAGGGAGGTGTGTGCTTCGGGGACCTTTAACAGAATGTTACTGGCAGAACGGGTGTTGTATGTGGAGGATGATAGATATCTCAGTAGATATCTCAGATAGGGGGGAGTGAGGCCTAAGAGGTGTTTTAAATAAGCATCAACCAGTGGGTATTGCGACGGGTATACAGAGATGACCAGTTTACAGATGAGTATAGAGTCTGCCTGGCTGGCGTCGGGATTTAAAATTGTTTACATTATGATGATGATTATAATGGTATTACCACCTGGGGGGAAATCAAATCTAATTCTATTTGTCACATGCGCCAAATACAACAGGTGTAGACCTTTACAGTGAAATGCTTACTTACAAGCCCTCAACTAACAATGCAGTTTTAAGAAAATACCTCCCAAAAAATAAGAGATAAGAATAACAAATAATAAAAGAGCAGCAGTAAATAACAATAGCAGGGCTATATACAGGGGGTACCGGTATGCAACTAATCAAATAGTCTGGGTAGCCATTTGATTAGCTGTTCAGGAGTCTTATAGCTTGGGGGTAGAAGCTGTTTAGAAGCTTTTTGGACCTAGACTTGGCACTCCGGGACCGCTTACCATGCGGTAGCAGAGAGAACAGTCAATGACTAGGGGGGCTGGAGTCTTTGACAATTTTTAGGGCCTTCCTCTGACACCGCCTGGTATAGAGGTCCTGGATGGCAGAAGCTTGGCCCCGGTGATGTACTGGGCCGTATGCACTACACTCTGTAGTGCCTTGCGGTCAGAGGCCGAGCAGTTGCCATACCAGTGATGCAACCCGTCAGGATGCTCTCTATGGTGCAGCTGTAAAACCTTTTGAGGATCTGAGGACCCATGCAAAATCTTTTCAGTCTCCTGAGGGGGAATAGGTTTTGTCATGCCCTCTTCATGATTGTCTTGGTGTGTTTGGACCATGTTAGTTTGTAGGTGATGTGGAAGCCAAGGAACTTGAAGCACTCAATCTGCTCCACTACGACCCCATCGATGAGAATGGGGGTGTGCTCGGTCCTCCCTTTCCTCTAGTCCACAATCATCTCCTTTGTCTTGATCATGTTGAGGGAGAGGTTGTTGTCCTTGCACCACACGGTCAGGTCTCTGACCTCCTCCCTATAGGCTGTCTCGCCGTTGTCGGTGATCAGGCTGCTGTGTCATCAGCAAACCTAATGATTGTGTTGAAGTCGTGCCAGGCCGTGCAGTCATGAGTGAACAGGGAGTACAGGAGTGGACTGAGCACGCACCCCTGAGGGGCCAACGTGTTGAGGATTAGCGTGGCGGATGTGTTGTTACCTACCCTTACCACCTGGGCGCCGGTTTGTCAGAAAGTCCAGGATCCAGTTACAGAGGGAGGTGTTTAGTCCCAGGGTCCTTAGCTTAGTGATGAGCTTTGAGGGCACTATGGTGTTGAACGCTGAGCTGTAGTCAATGAATAGCATTCTAACATAGGTGTTCCTTTTGTCCAATGGGGAAAAAGCAGTGTGGAGTGCGATAGAGATTGCATCATCTGTGGATCTGTTGGTGCAGTATGCAAATTGGAGTGGGTCTAGGATTTCTGGGATAATGGTGTTGATGTGAGCTATGACCAGCCTTTCAAAGCATTTCATGGCTACATACATGAGTGCTACGGGTCGGTAGTCATTTAGGCAGGCTACCTTAGTGTTCTTGGGCACAGGGACTATGGTGGTCTGCTTGAAACATGTTGGTATTACAGACTCAGACAGGGAGAAGTTGAAAATGTCGGTGAAGACACTTGCCAGTTGGTCAGAGCATGCTGATCCGTCTGGCCCAGCGACCTTGTGAATGTTGACCTGTTTAAAGGTCTTACTCACATCGGCTGCGGAGAGCGTGATCACACAGTCGTCTGGAACAGCTTATGCTCTTATGCATGTTTCAGTGTTACTTGCCTCAAAGCGAGCATAGAAGTTATTTAGCTCGTCTGGTAGGCTCGTGACACTGGACAGCTTTCGGCTGTGCTTCCCTTTGTGGTCTGTAATAGTTTGCAAGCCCTGACACATCCGACGAGCGTCGGAGCCGGTGTAGTACGATTCGATCTTAGTCCTGTATTGGCGCTTTGCCTGTTTGATGGTTCGTCGGAGGGCATAGCAGGATTTCTTATAAGCTTCCGGGTTAGAGTCCTGCTCTTTGAAAGCGGCAGCTCTACCCTTTAGCTCAGTGCGAATGTTGCCTGTAATTCATGGCTTCTGGTTGGGGTATGTACCTACAGTCACTCTGGGGTCAACGTCCTCGATGCACTTATTGTCCTCGATGTACTTATTGATAAAGCCAGTGACTGATGTGATGTACTCCTCAATGCCATCGGAAGAATCCCATAACATATTCCAGTCTGTGCTAGCAAAACAGTTCTGTAGTTCATCTGCCCACTTTTTTATAGAACGGGTCACTGATGCTTCCTGCTTTAATTTTTGCTTGTAAGCAGGAATCAGGAGGATAGAGTTATAGTCAGATTTGCCAAATGGAGGGCAGAGGGAGAGCTTTGTACGCGTTTCTGTGTGTGGAGTAAAGGTGGTCTAGAATTATCTTCCCTCTGGTTGGACATTTAACATGCTGATAGAAATGAGGTAAAACTGATTTATGTTTCCCTGCATTAAAGTCCCCAGCCACTAGGAGCGCCGCCTCTGGATGAGCGTTTTCCTGTTTGCTTATGGCGGAATAAAGCTCATTGAGTGCGGTTTTCGTGCCAGCCTCGGTCTGTGGTGGTATGTCGACAGCTACGAAAAATACAGATGAAAACTCTCTAGGTAGATAGTGTGGTCTACAGCTTATCATGAGATACTCTACCTCAGACGAGCAAAACCTTGAGACTTCCTTAGGTTTCGTGCACCAGCTATTGTTTACAAATATGCATAGGCCCCCGCCCGTGTCTTACCAGAGGCTGCTGTTCTGTCCTGCCGATAATGTGTATAACCCGCCAGTTGTATGTTCTTGATGTCGTCGTTCAGCCACGACTCTGTGAAACATAAGATATTACAGTTTTTAATGTCCCGTTGGTAGGATATACGTGCTTTCAGTTCATCCCATTTATTCTCCAGCCATTGAACGTTAGCTAGCAGAACGGAAGGCAAGGGAAGATTAGCCACTCATCGCCTGATCCTCACAAGGCACCCTGTTCTCTTTCCGCAAAACCTCCATTTCCTTTTTGAGCGAATCACAGGGATCTGGGCCTGGTCGGGTGTCTGTAGTATATCCCTCGTGTCCGACTCATTGAAGAAGAACTCTTCGTCCAGTTTGAGGTGAGCAACCGCAGTTCTGATGTCCAGAAGTTCTTTTCGCTCATAAGAGACGGTAGCAGCAACATTATGTGCAAAACAAGTAACGAACAATGCGAAAAAACAAACAAAATAGCATGGTCGGTTCTGAGCCAATAAAACGGCAGCCCTCCCCTCCGGCGCCATTTTCCCCCAAAAAAAATGCATGCATTCACATGCAGACTATTTTATTATAGAGATTAAAAAATCATAGTATGTTTGTTATTTACATTTATATGCCTATAGAAGTTGGTGTAACATACTTGGCTAGAAATAATTCTATTGAGATTCTATTGAGCATTATTTATTTAGTCACCCAACTTATTGACTGCACATTAACAATGTCATCATTGGGATCTCAGTCTCAGTGAATGAGCTGAGATAGTGGTTAAGATGTCACAACCTGATATTGCTCTACAGTCAAACACTGTCTGGTGATCATGACTAGTCTAGATTCTAGAACAATAAAAAGCATCATGCATTGACTCAAACTGAATTAGCCTAGATCCCAGGTGTCAAGAGTCACCTATATAATCAATGGGATTAGTCCAGTACAACTGGACCAAAAGGAAACAAAACTATTTTTCAAATCAAATCTAATCAAATGGTATTGGTCTCGTACACATATTTTGCAGATGTTATTGCAGGTGCAGTTAAATATTGTTTTTGTTTCTATCTCCAACAGTGCAGTAATACCTAACAATAGAAAACAATCCACACAAACCCAAACATTTTTAATAATGAAATTAAGAAATACCAGAATGAGCAATGTCTGGAATATATATATATATATATACAGTACAGTGCATTCGGAAAGTATTCAGACCCCTTGACTTTTTCCACATTTTGTTACATTACAGCCTTATTCTCAAATGGATTAAATTATATATTTTCCTCATCATTCTCCACACAATACCCTAAAATGACAAAGCGAAAACAGTTTAGAGATTTTTGCAAATGTATTAAAAAGAAAAAACAGAAATACCTTATTTACATAAGTATTCAGACCCTTTGCTATGAGTCTCAAAATTGAGCTCAGGTGCATCCTGTTTCCATTGATCAGCCTTGAGATGTTTTTACAGCTTGATTGGAATCCACCTGTGGTAAATTCAATGAATAGGACATTATTTGGAAAGGCACACACCTGTATGTCAGAGCAAAAACGAAACCAAGAGGTCGAAGAAATTGTCCATTGAGCTCCGAGACAGGATTGTGTCGAGGCACAGATCTGGGGAAGGGTACCAAAAAATATCTGCAGCATTGAAGGTTCCCAAGAACACAGTGGCCTCCATCATTCTTAAAGGGAAGAAGTTTGAAACCACCAAGACTCTTCCTAGAGCTGGTCACCTGGCCAAACTGAGCATACGGGGGAGAAGACCCCGATGGCCACTCTGACAGAGCTCCAGAGTTCCTCTGTGGAGATGGGAGAACCTTACAGAAGGACAACCATCTCTACAACACTCCACCAATCAGGCCTTTATGGTAGAGTGGCCAGACGGATGCCACTCCTCAGTAAAAGGCACATGACAACCCACTTGGAGTTTGCAAAAAGCCACCGAAAGGACTCTCAGACCATGAGAAACAAGATTCTCTGGTGTGATGAAACCAAGATTGAACTCTTTGGCCTGAATGCCGAGCGTCACGTCTGGAGTAAACCTGGCACCACCCCTACGGTGAAGCATGGTGGTGGCAGAATCATGCTGCGGGGATGTTTTTCAGCGGCAGGTACTGGTCAGGATCGAGGGAAAGATGAACGGAGCAAAGTACAGAGAGATCCTTGATGGAAACCTGTTCCAGAGTGCTCAGGACCTCAGCCTGGGGCGAAGTTTCCCCTTCCAACAGGACAATGACCCGAAGCACACAGCCAAGACAACGCAGGAGTGGCTTCATCATCAAGTTTCTGTAATGTCCTTGAGTGGCCCAACCAGTGCCGGGACTTGAACCCAATCGAACTTCTCTGGAGAAACCGGAAAATACCTGTGCAGTGACACTCCCCATCCAACCTGACAGAGCTTGAGAGGATCTGCAGAGAAGAATGGGAGAAACTTCCCAAATACAGGTGTGCCAAGCTTGTAGCGTCAAACCCAAGAAGACTTGAGGTTCTAATCGATGCCAAAGGTGCTTCAACAAGCTACTGAGTAAAGTTTTGTTTTTATATATATACATTTGCAAAAATGTCTAAAAACCTGTTTTTTGCTTTGTCATTATGGGTATTGTATGTAGATTAAAGAGTAAATAAAGCAAATTCATCCATTTTAAAATAAGGCTGTAATGTAACAAAATGTGGAAAAAGTCAAGGGGTCTGAATACTTTCCAAATGCACTGTAAGTGTATGTGTGGGTGTGTGTATGTGTATATGTATATGTATATAATGGTGTGTAAGGACAGTATATGAATAGAAAATGAAGGTTTGTACAGCAGTAGATATATAGGATGATCCTTGACTAGAATACAGTATATACATATGAAGTGGGTAAAACAGTATGTAAACATTATTAAAGTGAACAGTGTTCAATGACTATGTATATAGGGCAGCAATCTCTAAGGTGCAGGGTAGAGTACAGGATGATAGGCTCTAAATTGGTATAGAATCAGTTTGATCCCCTCTGTCGAAGACGCTTGGACCTTCTTTTTTGATATTTTCAGTGGTATTGTTAACAAACACGCCCCCATAAAGAAAATTTGTATTAAAAACAGGTTCAGACCCTGGTTTGACCGTGATCTTGCAGAATTACTCCACCTCAGG
Organism: Salvelinus alpinus; assembly: GCF_045679555.1. NCBI lineage: Eukaryota > Metazoa > Chordata > Actinopteri > Salmoniformes > Salmonidae > Salvelinus > Salvelinus alpinus. The sequence goes on along the minus strand of NC_092124.1, from coordinate 3,349,670 downwards.
AATTCCATTTGGCGAAAGGCTCGGCACATGCATACTCAGGCTGACTCAGGCTCTCGTTCAGCCAAATGAAAAATAAGGCCAAAGTTAGTTACTTTAAGGAGCACTTGTCTCTTTGTGGTTCTAACCCCAAGAAGTTCTTGAAAACGGTTAAAGACCTGGAGAATAAACCCTCCTCCTCACAGCTTCCCATGTCCCTTAATGTTGATGATGTGATTGTTACTGACAAGGAAAACATGGCTGAGCTCTTTAATCACCACTTCATTAAGTCAGGATTCCTATTTGACTCAGCCATGCCTCCTAGCCCATCCAACTTTTCCTCATCTCCCACTCCTTCTAATGCGACTAGCCTGATGCCCCTCCCTCTTTTTCCCCTGCCCAGCTACAAAGTTTCTCCCTGCAGGCGGTCACTGAGTCCGAGGTGCTAAAAGAGCTCCTTAAACTTGACCCCAAAAAAACATCTGGGTCAGAGGGTTTAGACCCTTTTTTCTTTAAGGTTGCTGCCCCTATCATCGCCAAGCCTATCTATGACCTTTTGAACCTGTCTCTCCTCTCTGGGGAGGTTCCCATTGCTTGGAAGGCAGCCATGGTGCGTCCTTTATTTAAAGGGGGAGATCAAGCTGATCCTAACTGTGACGGTCTAGGAACAGTGGGTTAACTGCCTTGTTCAGGGGCAGAACGACGGATTTTTACCTTGTCAGCTCGGGGATTCGATCTAGCAAACTTTCGGTTACTGGCCCAACTCTCTAAGTACTAGGCTACCTTTTGCCTGTTTCCTCTATCGTAATCGCTCCTCTTTCAACCCTGATTCAGATGACCATCTTACCCATGCTAGATTACGGAGACGTAATTTATAAATCGGTAGGTAAGGGTGCTCACGAGCGGCTAGATCGAGCCATTGGGTACACCCTTGGTGACAGGCAGTGGCTGAGACAGCAGCCACTGCCTGTCTATACTTCTCTGTAAACGGGTCATCTCTGTATACCCGTCACAAGACCCACTGGTTGATGCTTATTTATAAAACACTCTTAGGCCTCACACCCCCCTATCTGAGATACCTACTGCAGCCCTCATCCTCCGCAATCAACACTCGTTCTGCCTGTCACATTCTGTTAAAGGTCCCCAAAGCACACACATCCCTGGGTCGCACGTCTTTTCAGTTCGCTGCAGCTAGCGACTGGAACGAGCAGCAACAAACACTCAAACTGGACAGTTTTATCTCTTCATTCAAAGACTCAATTATGGACACTCTTACTGACAGTTGTGGCTGCTTCGTGTGATGTGTTGTTGTCTCTACCTTCTTGCCCTTTGTGCTGTTGTATGTGCCCTGTAATGTTTGTCCAATGTTTTGTGCTGCTGCCATGTTGTGTTGATACCATGTTGTCATGTTGTGTTGCTAACATTCTGTGTTGTCATCTGTTGCTGCCATGCTATGTTGTTGTCTTAGGTCTCTCTTTATGTAGTGTTGTGGTGTCTCTTGTCGTGATGTGTGTTTTGTCCCATCCCCGCAGGAGGCCTTTTGCCTTTTGGTCGGCTGTCATTGTAAATAATAATTTGTTCTTAACTGACTTGCCTAGTTAAATAATGGTTAAATAAAAAAATAATACAAATAAAAGACTAAGTGTCAAGGCAGGGTACAGGGCGGAGGCCGGCATGTGGTGACTATTTAACAGAGTGATGGCCTGGGGATAAAAGCTGTTTTTCAGTCTCTCGGTCCCAGCTTTGATGCACCTGTACTGACTTCGTCATCTAGATGGCAGCGGGGTGAACAGGTCGGGGCTCGGGTGGCTGAGTTCCTTGATGATCTTCTTGGCCATCCTGTGACACCAGGTGATGTAGATGTCCTGGAGGGCAGGCAGTGTTCCCCTGGTGAGGTACTGCGCTACGGCACCGGAACCTCCCGCTGGAGAGTCCTGCGGCTGGTTGCGGACAGTGCAATTGCCGTACCAGACGGTGATACACCCCGACAGGATGCTCTCAATTGTGAATTTGTGGAATTTCTTGAGGGTCTTATTTTTGTTTACCATCTTATCTCATCTCACCTCATCGTTAAAGGGATGATTGTCATTGAATTTCCCGCTAGCTTCCGTAGTGAGGAATCTTCCCAGACTATGATAAGAGGATTTGAATGAGTTCCCAACGGATTCCGGAAGCAGTCATCACCACCCTATCACAAGCCTGTATCCCTCGTTTCCCTTATCCTGTGACAGGCGTCAAGGAGCGCGCCCGTTCCAGACGAACACCACGGCCTGTGCATGCCAACGAGGCGCCCGTGACAGGGGCACATTGTGAGACGGAGCACGGCAGGCACGGAGTGGGCGTGGGATGTGACCGTCCTGAATGGACAGCGGGGGTTGGTCAGGAGGGAAGGAAGGATGGCAGTGTCTACAAAGGCCCTTTGAGTGTGGCACTCTGGGTGCTAGACTGGCACCGGCCCCCCTGACATAACCGGGCATGAGTGGGGCGGGCGAGGAGGAAGCCTGCTACCTGGTACAGGCTGAATAGAAGGATTCTTCCAGCTAGAATAGGAGATTGTGCACTTCATCATTCCAGGCTAATGTTAGCTATTATGTCCCGTTTTGTACACAGAAGTGAATTGTTGACATCTACTCAGTGTTTTTCCCATATGGCCTTTATGCGAGAAGATTGCTCATACACGGCCCAAACGTGCTAAAGAGTTAATAAAACAATAGAACAGACTATATCAGTGTTTTACTCCCCAAAATGTGCATCTTGTGCGGAGAGGTGAAAAAGACATTTGGCAAGTTTATGAGGCATGACACACACATGCACACATGTACACACGCACATACACACACAGAGGAGGGACACGTACACACACACTTAGCCAAAAAATAGGTTTGTTCTAGATAAACACGCATATCTGGTGATGTTCACATGATGCTCATCCCTAGGACTACTTGGCCATGAAGTACATTTAGTAAACAAACCATATTCTTTGGACACAAAGATGAGTATAGGATGAGACAACTACATTATCTGGGTATGAGTCAACAGAACATTAACTTTTAAAAATGAGATTTTCACTTTACAGTTCCTTTAAGAAAGAACGTGTGACAACACTCACTGGGGTGATGGAAGTCTACTAGCAATGTATACTAGATTCAAAGTGATTAAGGCATTCTATACAGGCCTGTTTTAAGTAAGCAGTGATCTCCATAGGGTTGGAAAAAATATGGTTTGTGTCCAAAAGGATAAATTGGAGAGAAAAAAAGACTTCAAAACCCACACCTCAAAAATGCTTGCTATTTCCTCCTGAGAAGGATGAGCTGGCCAATCAGTGCCCTACTCGCATTAATATTTTTTATGATTGGAACACGCCCACATCATTCTGCTGTTGTGGTACACCCCACACCACTTCAACTGCAGACAAGCTGCTTTTTAATATATTAAATTAAATGATTTGGAAGCTAAACTATTTAACTTATCGAACATTAGGAACACCTTAATATTGAGCTGCACTTGCCCTCCCCTTTGCCCTCAAAACAGACTCAATTCGTCGGGACATGGACTCTACAAGGCGTTGAAAGCGTTCCACAGGGATGCTGGCTCTTGTTGACTCCAATGCTTCCCCATGTTGTGTCAAGTTGGCTGGATGTCCTTTGGGTGGTGGACCATTCTTGACACACAGGAAACTGTTGAGCGTGAAAACCCAGCAACGTTGCAGTTCTTGACACAGACCCATAACCCGTTCAAAGGCACATCAATCTTTTGTCTTGCCCATTCACCCTCTGAATGGCACACATACACAATCCATGTCTCACTTGTCTCAAGGCTTAAAAATCCTTCTTTAACCTGTCTCCTCCCCTTCATCTACACTGATTGAAGTGGATTTAACAAGTGACATCAATAAGGGATCATAGCTTTCACCTGGATTCACCTGGTCAGTGTGTCATGGAGTAAGTTCTTCATGTTTTGTATACTCTGTGTAACTCTCTCTTGGCTCGGACGGTCAATTAGAAAACAAAGTTCAGTCGACATTGCTCTGCATCACATTCACAGCCAGGCTACAGAACGCTACAGAACACAGTCTAGAGAACAGAACACACATAACTAATGGATTTCACAATGAACGTCAGAACTTGTTCCCTATGAGCAAAATATTATTTTTGGTTGAAAAGATGCTGAAAAGACATGTTGTGCTCCCTGGGTAGGTTACTTGGTATCTCCAAGACAGTCTTTGTTATTCCTCAGGGGTCAGTGTGCAATTGAGGGGCAGTAATAGATAAGGTGATGGGTCAGGGTCAGGTCATAGGTTAGGTTTAAATGATATAAAGTCAATCTCAGTGTGACTTGGATTTAAAAGGAATGGCGCAGAGACTGGTGTAAAAAAATATGGTGGAAGGAAACTCTCTCTCACCCATGTTTACACCAATCTAAAGCTTTTTAACTTTAGTAGTACATGTAAGAAGAATCAAGTTAGTTTACGCAATTGTTTTTTCATGATTAGTTTCAGTTTCAGCTTTAGTTTTAGTTTAATAACCTTGGTGTATGTACATGTTTTGTTCCCGCTCAGCACAATCTCATCTGATACACATCAGCCCTCCAGAGAGTCAAAAGGTCACGGAAGACCCAACTTCTGCTATGGAGCTGATTACTGACAAGGATTCATAGCACTTATTAAGAAACCACCACAAGTGTATGCCCCTAAGCCATAAAATGTATTTCATATTATTTACTCTTTTTTTTTATTAAGGCCAGAGGCGACTCAAATATCAATCATTCTATGTGTGTTTTTTCTCTCTGTTTACTTACTTTGCTGTAACCTTGGTTACATCGTTGCCTTCTAGAGAAGCATGTCTCGTTTAGGGAACTCACCGCCAATTTTTACAATGCATTCCATCAAACACGTGTGGATACTTAGTGTTGAGTTATGTTTCGACAGTCTGTCCCTTGTCTTGAGAGGCAGCAAAATAATTGACTAGTGAGTGGTTTCCACCATATATGAATCTCTATTGCCCTCTACTGTTGAAAACCATACCTCACAGGTCAGGTTGTAATGCAATTGTAATTCCGGTAATGTGTCATAAGTTATAGTATACTCAGCATCTTCTAAAATAATTGGGGAAAACAAAAACAAACCCACAACAACACACTCACAACAGAAATATGATATAGCAAAGCACAGATTAGAATAAATAGTATTCACAGCTACAGTATTATACAGCCCATTTATGTACGCACGATTCAAATATGAATGCATGTCTCGTTCTGCTTCCTGTAAATTGTAAAAGATGTAAGAGATGTGTTTTCTAAGAGACAGTAGTCAGCCTGTCGCCCTGTCATGTGCATACCAACTCCTCATTGTCCTTCGCTCTGAAAGGGACAGTGCCGCAGCGTTACGTAACTTGTGCCCCCCCCCCACTGTGCAGCTTTCACACCAGTGCAGTGTACAGACCTTTCAAGGGGCAGGTGCTCAAAATGTTTTTTTAACGTTTTTTTTTAACATAGCATAGGCCTATTTATTTATGCAACAACACACTCACGCATCATCGCAAATTGTAAGCAAGCTAGTTACAGTGCCTCCTAAAGACATCATTGACATCGGGAAAAGAGGGTGGGCTATCAGCTGATCATTGATATTGATGATTGATGTAAATCTGCTAGTTAGCTGGCACAATATTTTTTTGGACTGATTATGATTTATCTTCAATGCTCTTAAATAATAACTTCATAATATAATATTCATAATCTTCAACTTATGATACTGTATTTGTCTGGCTGGCTAATGGCTTGTGATGATATTTAGTATTTGGTGGTTAAGACAGGGCAGACCAGCATGCGCAACCAATGTAGGTGGGGGGTGGCGAACTTGACGAAGTCACGAGGATTTGCGAGCAGTGGGTTCAGAACAACAACGACGAAAACAGTATAACAAAAAAATATATATATACCAGAGGAGGCTGGTGGGAGTAGCTATAGGAGGACTGACTCATTGTAATGGCTGGAATGGAATCAATGGAACGGAGTCAAACTTGTTTCCATATGTTTGATGTGTTTGACAACATTCCATGTATTACCCCTATCGGTGCACGTGCCTGCTGCACACGCTCAGTGAACCAGGAGGAAAGCTGCAGCGCTTTCACCAGAGGCAAGACGTGAATAGTTTTGCTCTCAAGAAAGGGCGCCGTTGAAAGGAGTGATTACTGGAGTAGCGGTAAAAGTGAAAGCTGACCAACTAAAGGGGAAGATTCCCGGTGTTTGTGATGCTCGTTGTTTGGTGCGACACAGATAGGGTGGCATGAGTGGAGAGACAGAAGTAGAGAGTGGAGAGACTGTTCTTTTGAGTTTTGTTGTTGAGTCTTTGCCCAACAAAGTGATGTTAGGATATATAAGTTATCCTGTACGAGATTTTGTGTCGAATACATTACGTTGTTACAGGTGTCAAGCTTATGGGCATGTGGCAGCAGTGTGTAGGAGGGAGGTTCCTAGGTGTGAGAAGTATGCAGAAGGGACAAAGGAATGTGTAGCATTGGGGAAAGTAGTAGTATGTGTTAATTGTAGGGGTGCCCATGGGGCTGGGGATCAGAAATGTCCTGCGCGAGAGAGGCATGTTGAGGTTTACAGAGTAGTGCAAAAGATAAGCAACCCAAATGGTTTGATCCCACTGGTAACCTATTCCCTATATAGTGCACTATTTTTGGTCATGGTCAAAAGTAGTCCACTACATAGGGAATATGATGCAATTTTGGATTCAAGGCCAGGACACTAACCTAATGTAGCAGGCGTAAATATAAATGCAACATGCAACAATTTCAAAGATTTTACTGAGTTACAGTTCATATAAGGAAATCATTCAACTGAAATACATTTATTAGGCCCTAATCTATGGATTTCACATGATACAGATATAAAGGCTGTTGATTGTGGCCCGTGGAATGCTGTCCCACTCCTCTTCAACGGTTGTGCGAAGTTGCTGGATATTGGTGGGAACTGGAACAGGCTGTCGTACACATCGATCCAGAGCCTCCCAAACATGATCAATGGGTGACCTGTCTGGTGAGTATGCAGGCCATGGAAGAACTGGGATATTTTCAGCTTTCAGGAATTGTGTACAGATCCTTGCGTCATGGGGCCGTGCATTATCATGCTGAAACATGGGTGATGGCGGGGAATGAATGGCATGACAATGGGCCTCAATTGTGTTCGTTGTCCATAGCTTATGCCTGCCCATACCATAACCCCACCACCACCATGGGGCACTGTTCACAATGTTGACATTAGCAAACGGCCCGCCCACACGACACCATGCTGTCTGCCATCTGCCTGGTACAGTTGAAACCGGGATTCATCGGTGAAGAGCACACTTATGGTGGACATTCCTGCAGACAGCACGCCAATTTCACGCTCCCTCAAAACTTGAGACATCTGTGGCATTGTATTGTGTGACAAAACTGCACATTTTAGAGTGGTCTTTTATTGCCCCCAGCACAAGGTGCACCGGTGTAATGATCAGCTTCTTGATATGTCAGGTGGATGGTTTATCCTTTCAAAGGATAAATTCCCCAGGTCGTTGCTGTAAATTATAACATGTTCTCAGTCAACGTACCTGGTAAAAAAAAGATAAAAAACTTGGTAAAGTCATGCAATTATTTGAATGTTTTTATTGTAATATCTGTATTCTGTATTAAATACCTTTAAATGCATATGAGCTTTGAAGTACAATTGAATGCTGTTTCATGGTGTCAGCTAATTGGAATATAGTATAAAGAATTCGTATTGATGGACTCGTAAATAAATACTATTCTAGTACTGAAAAACAAGTGTAAAAACCTCACACTACAAAAGCGAGACAACCAACCTTGAATTTTTTTGTAATGCATCAACGAACACAATACATAAAACCATCTACGTATTTATTCAGACAGTGAAGCTTAAACTTTTCATTTGGCTCTATACTCCATCCAGCATTTTGTTTTGTATGAGGCGAAAGTACAGAACATCACCTTTTTATTCAAGGGTATTTTCATACATAGTATCTGTTTTACTATTTAGAAATGAAGGCACTTTATGTATCTACTATAGTCCCCATTTGAAGGAGCCATAAGTATTTGGACAAAACTAGAGTAAGGTTCTATCTGCATTTTTGTCCAAATTTTGTTATTGACATAGCCTTGTTCTGTTCAATGCTCTCTACCTATATAGTACTCTAAATTCATGTTGTTAAATTCAAAAGAATACAAGATTAACATTTCTGAGAGATAGAACATTAGAGTACCAAACTCTAGAAAAACATTTAGTCTATTACATTTAGTCAAACGTTTAGTAGGTCCCATATTCCTAGCACAAGTTTGTGACTCTACAAACGTTTTGGATGTTTCAGATTATGTTGTGCCAAATAGAAATGAATGGTAAATAATGTATTGTGTAATTTATTGTAAATAAGAATAGAATATGTTTCTGAACACTTCTATATTAATGTGGATGATACCATGATTATGGATAATCATGAATGAATTGTCAATAATGATGAGTGAGAAAGTTACAGATTCACAATTAGGTGCCTTATGAGTAGCGCAACTTGGTGAAATATATTATGTCATAAATGGCAGATGTTCAACTTAATAAAAAACATGTTTTAAGCGCCAAATAAAGGAACAGAGTTGACCATAACAGGCGCAGGTTGGAATTTGTTGTCATGAATCTTGCCCTGAAGGCATCTCTGCAGAGTTGTCACTAGCTGGCACAGCCACAAAGTTATACAATCTGATTTTAAACCTAACCCTAACCTTAACCCTAACCTTAACCACTCTGCTAACCCAAAAACCTAATCCTAACCTTAAATTAAGACCAAAAAGCACATTTTTGTTTTTATTAATTTGTACAATAATGATATAAAAAAAAATGTAAACCAATTTTGACTTTGCAGCTGGCCCTGCTCGCGGAAATCGCTCAGTTCTGCCTCCAGGGGAAGATTCATGACAATAAACGTCAACCTGTGTAACAAGGTTGACGAATTCATCTTAAATCATCCATAAATCCACGTGACAAGTTTGTTGTGTGCAACACAGAGTGGCAATTGAAAACAAGCTAAGCAAAAACATTTAATTGTTAAAACATTTCTAGCCTGTCTATCTATGGGTAACAGCCACAAAACACTGAAAATGGCTAAAAAGAGGGGAACCAACTCACCCGATTTTACACTATTATTTGACTATTAGATGTTCAATGTTTCTTTGAAAAACAAATTTAAAAAGGAATAGTTTCACCATATTAAAACGAGAGTTCAGTTCACTTAACAGGGTTGACCTTAAAGTGAATCACTAATCACATTGTATAAATAATAATCTTCAGAAATGACATTGTCAAAGCAACAAAATAACTAGGGCTTTACAATGATGATTGAAACTTGAATAAATGTTGGGGTTAAGTGTGTTAAAATCTTCCTAGAAGTCACAGAGGATGCACAGAGGGACATGTCAAAATGTCTTTATTCATATAAAAAAATCTGATTTGTTGAATTTTCCATGTGGTCTATATTAAAGGGCACTTCATTTATTATATCAGGCTTTGAAAATTCCACATTCGTGCACAATTTCTACTTAAAATATCAAATATCAAAAAAGCAATCATTTCGTGGAACAACAAAGGGGAGTTTACAATTTTTTGGGGGGTATGATCTTTGTTCCTCTGTAATTTTCTTACTCATCATTATTCATGATTCAGTGATGAATATCCATAATCATGGTAGCATTCACATTAATGTAGAAGTGTTCAGAATGTTTTTTAAATTCTTATTTACAATAAAAGTGACTCCAAAATGACATAATACATCATGGGCAAAACATAATCCAAAATACAACCAAAACAAACTGCAAATGCATCCAACAAGTTTGTAGAGCCACAAGCCTGATGTAGTCATTGTGTGCTAGAAATATGGGACCAAATATCAAACCTTTGACTATTTTAATACACTAAAAGTGAATTTGTCCAAATAATTATGGAGAAAAAAAAACGGATTCAAAAGGGAGGACTAGATACATAAAGTGCTTTCATTTCTAAAAGTAAAACATATTTGCATGTAAATATCCTCAAACTAAAGTTGGCACTGTACTGTCGCCTCATATGAAACATTTGGTCTCAAATCCAAAATAATCCAGTTATCAATTTTGCCAAGCTGTGAACTGTAACGTCATATAACAACTGTAACGTCAGCATACTACCTCAAGCTGGCAGCAAACACAACCATACAACAAAAATCCCCCCACAAAGCCGCAAGTAAATACCAAGTTATCCCTTACAATTCAGTTTATAATTCATGTTAAAGAATTGTAAGTAGCCTTGTTTTTCAGGAAGTAGCCTTGTAGTTTTTGAACATCTGTAGTCTTTTTGAATGGTACTCAATGGGCAAAAACGTAGTGCAATGGTCTTCATTGCAAAAACTTCCTAAAAGGCATCTGGCAGAAGTAAATTCATCCACGAACACAAATATACAGTGGCAAGAAAAAGTATGTGAACCCTTTGGAATTTCCTGGATTTCTGCATAAAGTAGTCATCAAATTTGATCTGATCTTCATCTAAGTCACAACAATAGACAGACATAGTGTGCTTAAACTAATAACACACACATTATTATATTTTACTTGTCTATATTGAATACATCATTTAAACATTCACAGTGTAGGTTGGAAAAAGTATGTGAACCCCTAGGCTAATGACTTCTCCAAAAGCTCATTTAGAGTCAGGAGTCAGCTAACCTGGAGTCCAATCAATGAGATGAGATTGGAGATGTTGATTAAAGCTGCCTTGCCCTATAGAAAACACTCACAAAATTTGAGTTTGCTATTCACAAGAGGCATTGCCTGATGTGAACCATGCCTTGAACAAACGAGATCTCAGAAGACCTAAGATTAAGAATTGTTGACTGGCATAAAGCTGGAAAGGGTTACAAAAGTATCTCTAAATGCCTTGATGTTCATCAGTCCACGGTAAGACAAATTGTCTATGAATGGAGAAAGTTCAGCACTGTTGCTACTCTCCCTAGGACTGGCTGTCCTGCAAAGATGACTGCAAGAGCACAGCACAGAATGCTCAATGAGGTTAAGAAGAATCCTAGAGTGTCAGCTAAAGACTTACAGAAATCTCTGGAACATACTAACATCTCTGTTGACGAGTCTACGATACGTAAAACACTAAACAGGAATAGTGTTCGTGGGAGGACACCATGGAAGAAGCCCCACTGCTATCCAAAAAAAAAACATTGCTGCACGTCTGAAGTTTGCAAAAGTGCACCTGGATGTTACACAGCGCTACTGGCAAAATATTCTGTGGACCGATGAAACTACAGTTGAGTTGTTTGGAAAGAACACACAACACTATGTGTGGAGAAAAAAGGGTACAGCACATCAACCTCATCCCAACTGTAAAGTATGGTGGAGGGAGCATCATGGTTTGGGGCAGCTTTGCTGCCTCAGGGCCTGGACAGCTTGCTATCATCGACGGAAAAATTAATTCCCAAGTTTATCAAGACATTTTGCAGGAGAATGTTAGGCTATCTGTCTGCCAATTGCAGCTCAACAGAAGTTGGGTGATGGAACAGAACAATGACCCAAAACACAGAAGTAAATCAACAACAGAAGAAAATACGTTTTCTGGAGTGGCCCAGTCAGAGTCCTGACCTCAACCCGATTTGAGATGCTGTGGCATGACCTCAAGAGCAGTTCCAAGAACTGCTGAACTGACACAGTTTTGTAAAGAGGAACGGTCCAAAATTCCTCCCGACCGTTGCGCAGGTCTGATCCGCAACTACAGAAAACATTTGGTTATTGCTGTCAAAGGAGGGTCGACCAGTTATTAAACCCAAGAGTTCACATACTTTTTTCACCCTGCACTGTGAATGTTTACACGGTGTGCCCAATAAAGACATGAAAACGTATAATTGTTAGTGTGTTATTAGTTTAAGCAGACTGTGTTTGTCTATTGGTGTTGTGGCGAAATCCTGCACTTAAGTGCGCTGCCACTTTAAGAGCGCATGAGCAGTAGGAAGGAGGAGATAAAAGAGCTCGTTAAGCTCTATTGGAGAGAAGCTATTGATTGGCGCGACAGTTTTTGTTGTGTGCTATGCTGCAGAGGTTTTTTGTTTGTCTTCAGCGTATGTGGTTGTACAGTGTTTGGATCAATCCTCGGTGTGATCGCTCGACGACGTGGTTGTTCTCATTTGGGACCACGATGGTTATGGATCAAATGGATAAGTAGCAACATTTGTTGTGAAGCGTTCAACTACAACCCAACATACCATCGGACAGTCAGACCGGATACCTGCAACCTCAAGACCACAGCTAAGCCCTCTCTTGTTCCCTTTCTCTCTTTCTCTTCACGCTATGTTCCAGTGCTTTACACTGCAACCGACTCTATTTCCTAAGTACATTGACGTTTCATTGGAGCTGGACTAGTGTGTATATGAACTCCACACATTCATACCCTCTGCACTCCTTCCCAGGAAGAAAATACAAACTATTGCAAATCCTCTGTGTGATGACTGGGTTAATTTGTTATTGTATGAAGTTGCTGTTTATTTGCTCTGCCATTATTGTTATATGAGGTATGTTTGGTGGGGTTACCAAGAATTGTGGAAGGACTGTGATGTGTGATCTATAGGGTGTGTATTCTTTTTCTCTCCGCTGGCTATCTGGTCAACAGGCTACACTCTAGGCAGTCTCTTCTGTTGATGTGTGTGGGTCTGGTAGTGGTACTCTCGCTGTTCTACTATTCTTTTCTTTCGGCAGGGTTAATACCTGCCTGGCGCCCGAACAAAATCTTCTTTACCTTTCTCTAATTAATACCGCTACAGAAGTGGCCCCCGAACAGGGACTTGAACAGAAACACCCCTGACACCATCCACACAAAGTTGAAATCATGTCTTTTGTTGGAACCCCATACTGTGTCAATGTGGACACACCTAATGGTAATCGTGTTCAAGATTCTTTCATTGTGGAAGGATTAGATGAACTAATGGAGTTGGATAGCACTGACCCTAATCCCCAGGTTTCTGTTTCGCCTATAACCTCTCCACCATTACCCTCACCTCAACCTCTTCCTGTTACCCTGCCCAGAGAGACTGGGAGAGGTGTCTCTGTGATCACTGGACGACTGGAACATCAATGGACCCACACCAATCATAGTTTGACAATGCAGGAGAATGCCATTCGCAAACTCAGTGAATGTGTGGAGGCTCATCAGACAGATGTGCAGCGGAGGTTGGATTACCTTCCCTGTCAAATGGAGGAAAACCAACAACAAATTGTTCAGAGACAGAAATATTCACACGATTCTCTGAAACAGGATATTCAGGGACAACTGCACCAGTTCAAAACGCAAATGGAATCTAACCATCAGCAAGTCCTAATCTATCTTGAGGAGGAACAAAAACAGAGAGCAGAGGAGTCAGCCTCTGTTGTGAAGGGAGTGTGTTCTTATCTGAAGGAAGTTATGGAGGACATGAAGAACTCTCTCACAGGGGAACTACGATTGTTGTTTGAACAAACTAAAAAGGACACCGTTAATGAGATGGAAAAAGCACAGAAGGCCACAAACCTTCAAATGGAAGAGCTGCACCAGGAGGAAATGAAAGGCTTTTCCCTTCTGGACAAATCTTCTGTACCTCCCTCAGGTTTTACCTCTGCCACTGGCTTGGTCAGTAACGGAATAGGAACAGGTAGCACTACAAAACCCCCTATGAAGATACTGTTAAACAGAACTCCCGCTGAAACTGTCATGCCTCCTCTAGAGCGCTCCCTCCCTATCAAACTACTTTTCCCCACTTTTGGCAGCCCAGAAGATGATGTTGATCCACTGTTTTTCTTATCTAAGTGTAATGATTTTCTTTCTATCCGGCCCCTTACTGACTGGGAGGTTCTTGCCACCCTCCGCAGTGTTCTCCATGGTACAGCAAGAGACTGGTGGGAGATAGCCCGTGAACATGTGTCAACCTGGGAGGAGTTTCAAAAAATATTCCTCTCAGCCTTCCTCTCAGAGGACTATGGGGATGAACTGGCGGAACGTGTTCGCAACAGAGTCCAGGGTGAAGCAGAGCCAATACGGGACTTTGCCTTCTCCTATCGAGTTCTATGTAGGAGATGGAAGGCTGACATTACTGAGCCGGAGATGGTCAAACTCATTCTAAAGAACATGATTCCCCGCCTTGCTAGTCAACTTCGAGAACGTGTGCAGAATGTGGATGATCTGGTGCGTCTGGGGACTCAGTTTGAGAAGGACTGGAAGCACCACCTTCAAACTAAAAACCCTGTTCCTTCATCCCAGTATACCCATAGCTCTCTGGGGGCTAAACCATCTCAGATATTTGTACCCAAGAGCCAAGACAAAAGTCCAGTGATGTGTTGGAGGTGTAAAGTCCAACATCCTCCAGGTTCTTGCCCGCTCTATGTCCAGCGTCAGGATTCCGGAAAAGGTCAGAAAGGACAGAAGACCGACAGTCTAGACAGACGTGGTGGCTTGCATACCATTGGGTCAGCCTTAATGCCCATGAAGCCTTTAGACATCACCCCTAGCTGTCTTATTACTATTCCGCAACAACTATTGGTGCCCCTGACTGTTAGGAACTGGCGAGGGAAGGCCATAATTGACACAGGAGCAACTTACACCCTGATGCAAGAGGCCCTGTGGCAGAACATGGCATTACCTCATGAGGAGCTACAAACATGGGAGGAGGGACCATTGTACTTGGCCAATGGAGAACCTACCACCCCTTTGGGCTGGATTAGTATAATAATACAACTGCATGATGAGACTATTAAACTTCCTGTGGCTATTCTTGCAGATTCAAGCCTTGCATTTGCTGTAGTCCTTGGTCTAGACTTCCTGTTCTTCAGTGGACTGACCATCTCGATGTCCGAACCCTCCTATCGGCTGCACTCTGACTATTCCCAGCCTCATCCATTTCAACCTGGTAATGCACTGATTTCAGGCTGGAGCCTGCTGCATTATGCAGAGTCCGGACAAGGTCAAGTCAGAGACCGAGGAAATATAAAGAATAAAGCCAATCAACGACAGCTGAGAAACTATGATAAACATAGACGAGACGTGTGTTTCCCACCCCAGTCTCGTGTCTGGGTACGTTCCCATCATCTGTCGAAGGCATCTAAGAAGTTCACTGCCAAGCTAGCTTCGAGATGGAAAGGCCCATACCGTGTAGTGCAGCAGTTGGGACCAGTGAACTACTTGGTCTGTTTGGAGGACACTGGGGAAGATGTCAGGACGGTGCATGTTGTTGACCTAAAGCCTTGCTACCCTACGGCAGAAGAGCTGGATCGCAGGCAAAAGCAACACCTGCAGAAACTCTTCGTGGAGGACTCTGATGATGAGGACTTCCCTGGTTTTGGATAGCAGGAACATTAACTTGTCAAAGCCTGCATCCTCTCTGTTTCTACAGGCTTTGTTTTTTCATGGGGGGAGGAGTGTGGCGAAATCCTGCACTTAAGTGCGCTGCCACTTTAAGAGCGCATGAGCAGTAGGAAGGAGGAGATAAAAGAGCTCGTTAAGCTCTATTGGAGAGAAGCTATTGATTGGCGCGACAGTTTTTGTTGTGTGCTATGCTGCAGAGGTTTTTTGTTTGTCTTCAGCGTATGTGGTTGTACAGTGTTTGGATCAATCCTCGGTGTGATCGCTCGACGACGTGGTTGTTCTCATTTGGGACCACGATGGTTATGGATCAAATGGATAAGTAGCAACATTTGTTGTGAAGCGTTCAACTACAACCCAACATACCATCGGACAGTCAGACCGGATACCTGCAACCTCAAGACCACAGCTAAGCCCTCTCTTGTTCCCTTTCTCTCTTTCTCTTCACGCTATGTTCCAGTGCTTTACACTGCAACCGACTCTATTTCCTAAGTACATTGACGTTTCATTGGAGCTGGACTAGTGTGTATATGAACTCCACACATTCATACCCTCTGCACTCCTTCCCAGGAAGAAAATACAAACTATTGCAAATCCTCTGTGTGATGACTGGGTTAATTTGTTATTGTATGAAGTTGCTGTTTATTTGCTCTGCCATTATTGTTATATGAGGTATGTTTGGTGGGGTTACCAAGAATTGTGGAAGGACTGTGATGTGTGATCTATAGGGTGTGTATTCTTTTTCTCTCCGCTGGCTATCTGGTCAACAGGCTACACTCTAGGCAGTCTCTTCTGTTGATGTGTGTGGGTCTGGTAGTGGTACTCTCGCTGTTCTACTATTCTTTTCTTTCGGCAGGGTTAATACCTGCCTGGCGCCCGAACAAAATCTTCTTTACCTTTCTCTAATTAATACCGCTACAGTGTGACCTAGATGAAGATCAGATCAAATTTTTTGACCAATTTATGCAGAAATCCAGGTATTTCCAAAGGGGTTCACATACTTTTTTTGCCACTGTAATTTCATATATATCTTAAATGACCATGTTTTCACGAATTTGATATAATCGTCAAGCCCAGTCCAAAGAAAGCTTAGGGGACATGGGTGGGCATGTAACATTATCATCTAGCATCCCAAAGGTTGCGTGTTCAAATCACCTCATGGACTACTTTATTATTTCAGCTGATTTGCAACTACTTAAGAATGTTAGCTAACCCTTCCCATAATGCAAACCCTAATCTTAACCCTAAACATAACCCTAACCACTAGCCTAGCTAACGTTAGACACCTAGCCAATGTTAGCCATAACAAATTGGAACTCGTAACATAATCCGTATTGCAAATTCATAACATATTGTACAAATTGGAATTCGTAACATATCAAAACAATTTGAGAACGTAACATATCATATAAAATGGATGATGGACATACAAATTAATACATGCCATAAGAAACATAACATATCTTACTGAATGAGGTAGAAACGTGTCGATGTCTATCTGCACTATCTGACTGTCTGCCTCTATGCACATTCACATGACTTTCTCACACACTCAAACACATACACACATTTTACTATGTTACGTCGACCCCCAAGTCCAGGTTGATTTATTTCCACAGCATTGTTACACTTGTTGTGAGTGTACCAATTGTAGCAAGTGTATTACGTGTGTTATGTTGTATTGCTTTGGCACACATGCATCCTCAGTCATGTTTTTACACGAGTTGCCAGTGACACCAGATGTTACTGGTGTACAGTGCATTCGAAAAGCATTTCAGACCCCTTGACTTTTTTCAAAAAGCTTTACGTTACACCCTTAATCTAAAATGTATTAAATTGTTTTTTCCCCTCAATCTACACACAATACCCCATATTTTCAGAGCAACATTTAAATAGTATTCAGACCCTTTACTCAATACTTTGTTGAAGCACCTGTGGCAGTGATTACAGCTTCGAGTCTTCTTGGGTATGATGCTACAAGCTCTTTCAGGTTGGATGGGGAGCATCACTGCACAGCTATTTTCAGGTCTCTCCAGAGATGTTCGATCAGGTTCAAGTACGGGCTCTGGCTGCTGCCACCACCATGCTTCACCGTAGGGATGGTGCCAGGTTTCCTCCGGACGTGACGCTTGGCATTCCAGCCAAAGAGTTCAATCTTGGTTTCATCAGACCAGAGAATTTTGTTTCTCATGGTCTGAGAGTCTTTAGGTGCCTTTTGGTAAACTCCAAGAGGGCTGTCATGTGCCTTTTACTGAGGAGTGGCTTCGGTCTGGCCCCTCTACCATAAACGCCTGATTGGTGGAGTGCTGTAGAGATGGTTGTCCTTCTGGAAGGCTCTCCGATCTCCACAGAGGAACTCTGGAGCTCTGTCAGAGTGAACATCAGGTTCTTGGTCACCTCCCTGACCAGTTCTAGGAGGAATCTTGTTGGTTCCAAACTTCTTCCATTTAAGAATGATGGAGGCCACTGTGTTCTTGGGGACCGTCAATACTGCAGACATTTTTTGGTACCCTTCCCCAGATCTGTGGCTCGACACAATCCTGTCTCAGAGCTCTACGGACAATTCCTTTGACCTCATGGATTGGTTTTTGCTCTGACATGCACTGTCAACTGTGGAACCTTATATAGACAGGTGTGTGCCTTTTCAAATCATGTCCAATCAATTGAATTTACCACAGGTGGACTACAATCAAGTTGTAGAAACATCTCATGGATGATCAATGGAAACAGGATGCACCTGACTCAATTTCGAGTCTCATAGCAAAGGGTCTGAATACTTATGTAAATAAGGGTTTTCTGTTTTTAATTTATAATACATTTGCAAAAATCTCAAAAAAAAATGTTTTCGCTTTGTCATTATGTGGTATTGTGTGTAGATTGCTATGGAAAATGTTTTATTTAATCTATTTTAGAATAAGGTTGGAACGTAACAAAATGTGGAACAAGTCAAGGCGTCCGAATACTTTCCAAATGCACTGTACTTGAAGAGGGATTTTCTGTACCCATCCAGTCCCTCTTACTCCCTCCCTCCCTTCCTCCCTCTCTGCACTACCTATTCAGGTCACGTGAGACAGAGGTTGTGCTCCAAATGGCACCCTGTATAGAGCACTACATTTGACTTGAAAAAAGTAGTGCGCTGCATAAGCAACAGGGTACCATTTGGGACTCAGACACACTAAGAAGAGGACTATCTGCACCC